>NC_060280.1:79013897-79273488 GCF_021613505.1 Equus quagga | reverse complement strand
CGGAGCGCACGAACTTAACCACTCGGCCACGGGGCCAGCCCCTATATATATATATATTTTTAAAAACCACATTTTTTAATGTAGGGGAGTAAGACATTTCCTCTACCCACTCTGAGTCCTTCTGGCTGGACAACGAATTAAACTCACGTGAGACAGAATAAAAGGAGAAAATTAAACAAAGCTTTATAACATGTACACATGGGAGAGGCCCAGGCAAACTGAGCAACTCGCCAAAATGGTGGAAGCTCTCCTCTTGAATACCACCCTCAGCTAAAGACAAAGGAGGATGTTGGGGGTGGGGTAGTCAGTTATGGGAGGTTACCAGAAATAAAGCAGGAGAAAAAAAAAAAAAAAAGATTAAAAGTAACCAGCCTAAAATAATCCTCATGCCGAAAAGGCATATCTTGGGGTGGCCAATTCCAGTCCCCTACATTAGCATCATCACTAATTTCATCAGAAGTCTTTAAGTATTGGGAAACTATCAAGCTGATGGTAACAGATAGAGGTTTTTCCAAAACTCTAATTTTCATTTGAAACTTCAAATTTTATCATCAACAAATACCGTCAGTTGTTTTCCTTGAAGTGACTCACTTATTCATTTTGGGGAAAATTTCTGCCAAGTATATAAGTCTGGATAACCATAGTCTGTCCATTGTCCTTTCAAGTAAAAATGGTGTTCTGTGAAAAAAAGTGGCTACTTCAGCTTACTGCTCAAATAATCACACAAGTGTCTTTGCCCTGGGACTACCATCGTACTTCAGAACGCAACAGAAGGGCTTTATGTGTACTTCCCATCTTGTCACACAGACTATTAAAAAAGCAAGTATTTAAGGGCCAAGATTTAATAAAATTAGTCATTTGTACTGCTTTATCAAGGACATTTTTAAGTGAAACTAGCATTTTCCTTTGCTGTGAGCTTGTGGCAGTGGAGAACACACTGGCTTCCAGTACGGGGTGTTGCCCTGCCTGGACTCATGCTAAGGTGCCAGCAGTTTTACCCACCATTGCTTTTGCACCATCAATGCAAATATCTGCATGGTCAAAAAGACCAATATTGTCTTAGTATTAACGCAAAAATGGTTTGACTTTGCTGACCCCCTGAAAGGATCTTGGAGAACCCTACATGTCCATGGTCCACAGTTTGACACCTGCTGGTCCAAGCCAATTACAGTAACTTCATTCTTCTTTGCCAAGTTATCAGTGAAGTCTTGGGCATATGAGGCAACTTTGGCCTGTGACTGATGACGGTAAGTATGTTGAGAGACTTCTTGAAAGATCTTTCATTCTAAAAAAGGAAACAAAAATACAGATATTTCATTTTTTGACTCTGGACATTGACGTGGGATGTGATTCCTGGAAATGCAGCAGCCATCTTGCAACCAGGAGGGAAAAGCCAAGAAAATCACAGAGAAGTGGATCCTGGAGCTGTGGTATAATTTTAAGCCAGCAAATTAATCAACATGGTCACACCCTGTCTCTGGACTCTTTGATCCGTAAGATAATAAATGGCTTCTTGGTCAAGGCTTTTTAGTTGGATTTCCTTTCTTTTTTTTTTTAAAGATTGGTATCTGAGCTAAACAACTGTTGCCAATCTTTTTTTTTCTGCTTTTCCTCCCCCAAACTCCCCAGCACATAGTTGCATACTTTTTAGTGGTGGGTCCTTCTAGTTGTGGCATGTGGGACGCTGCCTCAGCATGGCCTGATGAGGGGTGTCATGTCCGTGACCAGGATCCCAACTGGTGAAACCCTGGGTTGCCGAAGTGGAGCACGTGAACATAACCATTCGGCCACGGGGCTGGCCCCTGGATTTCCTTTTTCTTGAGATGATATAGTCCTTGACCTTGCAGAGTCTGTGGTCTACTGGGCTGAATATTGGCATATACACTTTCATGTAAATCCAATCTTCTCAGCTAAATTATAAGCTTCTAGAAGGAAAGGCTACTTTAAACTGCTTTATTAGTGATAAACAAAGCCAGTAGAAAATTAGGACGAGAGTGATCACCTTAAAGAATTTTCCTGTAATTTGGTCCTCTGGTTTTGCTCCATGGTCTTGCTGCCAGTGTTTGGATAAATTTTCTCCCTTCTGTAAGAGACAGATTCTTCTCCTTCTGAGTTCCTGTCATTTATGTTGTCTTTCACAAATCTTCTCCAGATAATTAGTTTCATAAAATATTACTGTCTGACCTATACTCCACATTTCCAACGCCCATGCTAAAATATCAGGCAAGCATGCTTATGAAAAAGCTACGATAATAATATAACAAGTTCAGTTAAGAAACATATACATAATGAATATTATGATGGTAGGTTGAGTTAATCAAAAACATATCTTAGAAGTCTTATATATGGAAACCCATTCTCCATACTCACAATCACAGGCTTCTGGGTTTTTTTCCTGAATGTATATGTGAGATAAGGGGCCTTTGTTTCTATATTCGGCCTCTGGAAATTTTCAGCAATATTTCTCAATCCATGCATTGAATCTTGGAGGTAACCAAGAACTCCCACTCACCTCCATTCCCAATCAATTGTCCTAAATCTCAAATCTGCCATTTACTGATTATGTGACTTGGGCAATTAACTTAACCACTCTGTGCCTCAGTTTCCTCATTTGGAAAATAAAGATAACAATACAATGTATTCTATAGAATAGTTGTAAAAATCAAATGAATTAATAAAAATAATGCACTTTAGAAAATGCCTGACACATCTTAAGAGCTTAACAAGAATTAGCTATTATTGATATTTTTAATATCATCATAATCATCATTGTTGCTTTGCCTAACTGTGCTGGTTCTGCAGCCTTTTCTACAGGGCTAGCATCTCCTCATTTCCCACCTTCTGGCAAGTATAACCAAGCTATTAGCAGTTGCCTCTATCCTGTTCTACCCTTGAGGTACATGAAAAAGTTATAGAAAAACAGCTTATTCAATGTTTCAGGGAAGGAGAGGAGACCGCTGTTTTTTTCTGGTAATTTCCATTATATCTACTTCCTTGTTCTATTTCTTTTCTTTCCTTGACCATATCTTCCTCTTTTGGACTCTCTCATTTCTTCTTTAACCTCAATCTTCAAATGTCCCTCTACACTTATATCTCCATATTTGAGTTTCATTCCATTTGTATTCTAGGAGCATTTAAGGGAAAAACAAATTTATCCTTGTCATCCTTATTGACTCTGTGGTCAAAGCTGGAACCTCAAGCGATTGATTTTTGTTTGTGTATAGTTTTGATATACTGCAGTTCAGTAATTTTCCAGAAGAACAAAGGGCCTACGGCAGATGGTGGGTTTCCCCTGTCTGAGCAAACACCAACCCAACATTCTTGATCAAGAAATTGACAGGTTCCACAAAAGCACTTTGGAAAACAAGAAGAACACGTCATCACTTCCTTTGACAAGGGGCCTGGTTGACCCTTTACCCATAGAGACCCTCAAGAGAACCTAAGGAACAAGGGTCTAGGAAGAAAGATCAAAGGTTCCTGATTAATGAACACCTTAATGTCCAAACCTAAAGAGCCGGTGATTACTCTCTTTCCACCCAAGGATAGTAGCCATGAAAGGCTCGTTCCCTACTCACTCTCACCTCAGAGGGTCTTTCCAAGTTTTACTTTCCTGGAACTTCCTAATTTGCATCACTTCTCTTTCTCCAGTATTTTACTTGATTATATATTCCTGTTGTTTACCTGTTCTCTTTCCAGACTCACTTCCCGAACCTTTCTTTATTTGGACATAAAAATGATTTCCCTTAACTTTTTGACTGTTGCTCGTCCCTTCTCCTCCCACAACTGGGCTCATCTGGGGTTTAGGACAATTAAAGGCACCAAGGAACCTATGGTTAGGGTGACCATATACTTTGTCATCCAAATCAGAATAATTTTGGAAGTGAAAGAAGGTGCTAGTAATAATTAACCCAGGACTTTGGATGTAATGTGAGATTGTCCTGGGCAAACCAGAAAAAAATCCTCTTATATGGAGATGGATACTAATAAATTTCCAGGGTGAACTGCTAATATAATGCAAGTCCTCTGAAACTGAGCTTTCTTAGTGTCTTGTTGATTTTGAGCCAGCATTTTGGGCAGTTTAGTAAAGTATGCATTCAAGCTATCAGTGGTGGTCAGTGTAGTTGTGTTAAATCTGCCCCATCTTGAGTCCATTTGCTTATAATTAACTCTTACTTCCACATGATATATGGTTGTTTCAAGAGCCTTTATCTGGGCAAGATTATCCTCCCTACCATCCCATTTCCCATTCTGGAGAAGAATCTGCAAGGTGAAATTAGTGACTTCTATTGTGAAGAGGGAAAGGGGAGAAAGGTAGGTGAAAGGAATACTTTTGAGATTCCAAGATCATTCCCCCTTTTTGAAAGACCTAAACACAGTTTTACTTCTTTATCCCATCCCTTTCTTTTCA
This sequence comes from Equus quagga, assembly GCF_021613505.1. Classification (NCBI taxonomy): domain Eukaryota; kingdom Metazoa; phylum Chordata; class Mammalia; order Perissodactyla; family Equidae; genus Equus; species Equus quagga. The sequence goes on along the minus strand of NC_060280.1, from coordinate 79,269,080 downwards.
TAAGACTCCTTATTGCTGTTGATTCCATCGCTGGTATAGGGATGGGATTGGAGGTTGGAGGTCTGTGCCAGGAATAGACCTACATGGAACTGCAGTGGACCCCTGAAGATCAGCCAAGAGTTAATTTTGGATCAACTCTTTAAGGATACAGCAGGTGTGTGAGTTTCTCAGGGAAGCCCTGCAAATGGACACGTGGCCAGAGTGGGAGTGGGCTCTAGAATAATACCAGGCTCAAGGCCAGGAACTAGATGGGATGGCCTAAGAAGGAGTTGAGCAGGAAGATGGCAGGCAAGAACCGAGCAGGAGCAAAGGCCTTGCTGGAATATCCTCACGGTCAGCAAAGCAGGTTTTCAGGAGGTCAATGCAGGAGAGAGAGAAGACAAGAACTTCAGACCAGCAGGGCGTACCCACAAATGAGTTTGTCAGAGGAAGGGAGGTGAGTGTCAAGAGTTTCCATTATCACAAAGGCCTGTAGTGGAGAGTATCCTGTTAAGGGGCAGTATCCTCAAAGGGAAACAGGCTACATAAACCCTAAAAACTCTTGATGAGAAAACATCAAAATCATATCCAGGTCTCCCAGCCCAGCAAACTGCTCCTTTAGAACAAAGGCTTCTGTATGCCTATACAATCCAAAATAGCTAGAAAACAAAGTGATCCCTCCTGTCTGTACATGATTCATTATCCAGCATTAGGTGCTTATGCAGCCAGGGCTCAAAGAACGAGAACAAGAAAGCCAGTCGGCCCTACTCTGGCTTCCTTTCTCCTCCAGAAGTCCCCCATTTTCCCTCCATTTGATTTGGCCACTTTAAGTGCTTGAACCCAGATGTTGATGCTTTGCCCTCTGAATCTTGGTGTTTAGGCCTCCTGGGAAATGACTTACTTGCAAACGGTTAATAATACACCTGCCAAGCTGCAAACATGGCCGAGATCCTTTTGTTGATTCCTCACGTTCAGAGAGCCTTGTTTTTCCTCAAGCACTGTCTGAGATGTCTCCGTGGATTCGTGTTTATATGCAGCAAGTGCTACAGTTAGTTAATAATGTCAAGATCGTTGAGCCTCCCTAATGAAAGAGATACACAACATCAACTGTCATTCTAAACAAACATGCAATCAAGATAGCAGCGCTGGAAATATGATCTGCCTAATTTCATGGAGATGACGCAGGAACTAGGCTGCTTCGCGGCGGTTCCTCTGGCGAGCTCCATTTCACAGGATTTCAGGGGGGAAATGGTGGATTTTCACAAGAACCGCAAAATTGTCAGTTCTGTGAAAAAGAAATTGCTTTAGCAGCTGGAATCCAGGAGGACAAATAGGTGCACTGATTATATCTTCATTGTTCACCAGAGCCACAGCACTCAGCAAGTTGTAATTATGCTGTGAAGAGCTCAGTTCTGATAGTCAAGTCTTTCCCCATGTGAATATAAACAGTATTATTCTATTTGTTATCAAAGGCTTGCAGCCAATCCTACAGACTACACACATACACATCCCACACACATCACATGCAAATTTATAGAATGGAGCTCTGCCCTGTTTTGTCCAGAGTAGAGCCGTGGACACATCAGCATTCTGTCCAATCAGGTCAGCACAGACGTGACTGGCTGCTCTCAGCCAACTCACTGGGCAAGGGTCATGCAGAAGGAATAAAAAAAGTAAGCTAGAAAATAAAAATATGGCTGAGTAAGTTAGGAACTTGCATTATGCAAAAGGCTGGGGAAACTAAAGACAGCCCAGGTTGGAGACACAAGTGACTGAGGTTTGCATAATGTCTATTAGCCACCTCTGAACAGCTTTCTGACATACCATCCAGCAAGTGGCAAATGCTTACTGGTCTCATTTGTCATTGATATGCCTCCACACACAAACCTCTGGCAGTTACTAAGTTTTTCGTTAGCATTGACCCTTGATTTCAACTCTCGCTCTGATTCCTAGAATCTTACTCTTTCAGGAGGCAGCTCCAGATATCTCTGCTCCTTTGTCCGGTTTCCTGGTGTACAGAGCGTCTTCATGGGCAAACATTACCAGCCTTGACTGAGGGCAGCTACTCAGCTGACCTAGGGAATCCATCTTGGGTTGTTATTAAACCTTATGAATTGATAAAATTACAAGGCTAAATCCCCAGAAGAGTCCCAGAGCCCAGCTAAGAGGCATAGAGCAGGGACAGAAATGTGTTCCTTTCCAAAGATAACGTTCCCTCCATCTATAGGTCACGGTAATTTGTGCCCCAAACACCAGCCAATAAATCAAATGTGGTTTGCTGACCTGATATTTCTTCCATCCTTTTTCTCATGGAAAGACCTAACTCCTATTTGAAGGAAACAGCAGCACAAAATGGAGAAAGTTACAGACTGGGTACTTGTAGACCCAATTTTAACTCATATTAATAGTCATATCTAACACGCAGTGAATTGGAGCCTAATACTTTTGAAATCTTACCATGAAAGAGGATGCCTTCGAGGTAAACTACAGGGACAGCAAGACAGATTCTGCAACGGAAATTATCCTTGGTTCTCAACAACCGAGGACAGAGGCTCACCATGAAGCAGAGGCCACAAGAGGTTGGACGGAATGAAAGGAGAGAAAGGTTTTTTATGTTCTTTTAAAGATGCTGAGTCTTAAATATTTAAAAAATGTTTAAGTAAGAATTTTTGTAATATTAATGATTGAGTATCAATAAAGATGAAATATTGAGAAGTGATAAATGAATTGGAACTGGTTAGCACATACCACCACTACTATCTACTCGTACCTTCAAAAAGAAAACTGAACTTAAAAAAGAAAGAGAACGAAAAGATGAATCCAAGATGGAAGATTCAGGTATAGTAATGGTGTTTGGAGTCCATTAGCGCAACTGGAAAAGAATGATATTTTTATCTTAGTACCAAGGGCATCTGTGGAAGAAAAAATATCTGAGGTCATAGCTAGTAATTTAGTAAATGACTCAGTAGAGAAAGGAGTTGCTTAGTGTGCAGAAAAGAGCAGTGGATGCACAATTAGAAGCCATGGGTCCTGGCTGCGGATCTGTTGGTGATTACCATGTTATCCTGAAAACTGCAATGCTTGATTTTCCTCTTGAAGAAGAGAGAAGATTGGGTTATATCCTAATGCCCCTTACAGCCATAAAACTTCACAACTGGACTTTACAACACTTATGACTTACTCAATCAATCTCAGCAGAAATAGTTGCCCAAGTAGAGTTGAAAACAGAAGGAAAGCTAAGACCACAGACCATGGTGATAGTGGACTGAGGAATTAGAAGGGACTAAAGAAAAAGGAAGGCAGCCCGTGCTTAAGAAGGACCACTTAGCTCTTTCAGGGTGGAATCACTGCTTGCCTTGGCAGCTAGGCGATTGAGCGGGCCTGGGCCTCAGGCGATCTGATGGTGGAGGGAAGCCCTAATGCCCTCACCTTCATAGCTTAAATCTCCACATTCCTCTCGTAAGAGTTACAATTTTCATAGAAGGAGCTGTCACAGAACTTAAGGACATAACTTCTTATGGGAGAAACACCCAATCTATTCCACTAGGTCTTGACAGAAAGGAGAGAAACAAAGATTGCAGTGAAGAGGACCAGAATAATGGTGGGGGTGGAAATGCGATGCTTGGTCAGCTCTAAAACAAGTCACCTCCAGAAAGCCAATTTCATTTAAGACTCTGCTCCCTCTCTATCCCCACGAAAAGTCTCCTCCCTGGGTCTTCCCAGTGAATTTCAATCAATCTTTAAATAATTAGTATATCACAAGCCACCACCCTGAGTGTAACACTGTACAAGGACAGAGGACTGGGCTGGAGTGGAGGATGGAGGGTGGAGGCACAAAAGTAAGGACAAGAACAAGAAATCTGCCCTCATTTATCTTTATGACCCTATTAGAAGAAGATGCAGATATAAGATGCGTATATGTATAAAATGCAGATTGTATATAAGAGAACCACATTTCACATGTGACTTTGATCAAGGCATTAACCATTTTTGCTAATTCTCTGATCTGTGAAACCAGAAGACAACAGCCCTCCTCACCCCACAGATTAAGCATTCCAGTGTAGCTCAGGGCAGAAAGGATGGGATGGGAAACATTCTGTAGATTCTAAAGTATCAGTTTGAAAGCTCTTTTGAATAAGTGGGCAGGTAAGAAGCACAGAGAGAAAAAGAGTTATTAGAAAATAATAGATGTCTAATAATAACCACCACAAAGTCCAGTATGCCTCAGAATTTGTGTGAACTGAACAGTGTGAACTGAACTCAGGACTGGCTCCATGGGGTGCAGCCTGTGCAGTCACAAACAGCCTCACTCTCAGAAGGGCCCTGTGCTTGGTTTAATGCTCTGCTGTCACTGTCTTGAAATTCTTAACACTTGAACAAGGGGCCCTGTGTTTCCATCTGGCATTCGGCCTGCAAGTTATGTCACTGATTCTGACTGAACTCAAGGGCAAGGATTATAAAATCAGAATTAACAAGGGATCTGACTTCCTAACCCAAGGGTGAAACAGCCCTTTATCTCAGTCAGTTTTCTTTCACATTGGGTCTCTGTTTATTTTGCTTCTCCAGCAAAGTGCTTTAAATATCCTTCTCACATTCTGATTGCCTCATGTCTAAAATCTTTATGAGCTTCTTCATAGAGATCTAATTTTCCTATCTATTATATAATATACATATATTCATGGTTTTTAAGTTACAGATGCTAGGCACTGTAAAGACCCACAAAAATCTGAAAATACCGTGAGAGCACTAGTGGGCCTAAAATGGCCAGAGACTGTGGCACATGCAATTGGCAGTGTTGTCAACAGCAACAAGAAGAAAGTCAAAGAGGAGATGAGCTCTTTAAAAGAACTATCAAAAGGCTCCTTCAAGGCCTCTCTGTCAAGAACACTACAGGCTTTAACACTATGAGTTGTTAAAGCAGTAGAAAGTGAAGAAATAATTACAATATTGAAGAGTAAATCATATTTAAAAACACTTTTGGAAGAGGAAGAATAGAGATGTGCCTAAGAATGTGGCACTTGTGTCAGACAACCGGGTTCAAATCCCAGCTCTGTACTGTGACCAAGGATGTGACCTTGGGCAAATTCCTTAGCCTATATTAGTTTTCTATTGCAGCAAAAAACAAATTATTACAAACCTAGCAGCTTAAGACAACATATATTTATTATCTACAGGCCTGGTGAGTTAGGAATCCCAGCACAGCTTACCTGGCGCCTCTGCTCGGTGACTGAAATCAAGCTGTCAGCCAGGCTGTGTTCTCATCCGGAGGTGTGACTGGGGAGACTAACTCCACGCTCAAGCAGCTTGTGGGCAGAGTTTGCTTCCTTGCCAACACATTGTCAGTGATTAATGGCCCCAAGTAACTCAAAGGAGTTTTCAGAAGTACTTACCTGTTTCTCCAACTCATTTTTTTAGTTATGTTAAGAGATGTAATCACCAACTGCCCTGAACAGGTCCAAACTCCAGGGCAAGACAATTCCTGCACAGATGTCTGCACAGATAGGCCAAGAAGTACCCAAGAGATTACCTTTGCTTCATGTTAATGTTAAGCTCTCCACCCCAGGAGGAGCTTAGGCCTTATTATCATAACATGCAATGTATGTGGAGCATGTTTTCCAACTGAACCTGCACAAGGTAAATCCCACCTCTCCCTTTTGAATATCCATTCCCCATCCAAAATAAAAGGCCCCTGCTCACCCTTGCTCAGGGGCCGCAGCTCTAGAAACAATTCCCCATGGTCTCTATTTGCTGCAAGTAAATCTTACTTTGTATGAAAACTACTCTGGTGAAGGCTTTGATTTCAACTCAGCAGGAAGTAGACCTACTTTGGTTTGGTAACAATATGACTGAGGGCCTCCACTTCTCACTGGCTGTTGGCTAGAGGCTGCCTTCAGAGTCGAGGGGTCATCAGTAGTCTCTGCCACGTGGCCCCCTCCGTGTGCTTTTTGCTTCTTCAAGGCCAGAAGCAGAGGCTTTCACTCTCCTAGTCTGCTAAAACAGATTCTTATACAATGCAACAAAATCATAGGAGTGACATCCCAACACCTTTGCCATTTTCTTTTGTCTAGAAGCAAGTCACAGATCCCATCCACATTTAAGGGGAAGAGATTAACACCAGGGGGTGGACATCATGGGATCTTCTTAGAATTCTGCCTATCATAGTCTACCTTGTAACTAAACTTTGGGCATAAAGTACTATATAATATCACTTTTGAAATAGGTAGAGTAGAGGAGTATCTAAGAATGTAGACTCTTGAGTCAGACATCCAAAGTTCAAATGCCAGCTCTTAAATTTTGCTAAGGGTGTGACCTTGGGCAAGTTTCTTAACCTCTCTCTGTTTCAGTTTCTTCTCCTACAAAATAGGACTTATAATAGCAATTACCTGATGGGTTGATGGGAGGATTAGAGATAATGCTTGTAAAGCATTTGGGAGAGTGCCCGGCCCTTCATGAATACTCAACACATGCTAACTTAATAAACATGCTCCTCTTTGCAGCTGACTTGCAACAGAGTACAGTCCAGTCCTAGGTTGTTTAAACCAACATCACCTGCCAAATGAGAGGCAGAGCCACTGATAAAATCCCAGGGCGGAGTATGAGCCTTCACCAGTGTAAGCCTGTTGGGCTTGCTGGACCTGATTGTGCCTCTCCGAACTGTCCCGTCCCCTGCTGAATCAGCCTGCCCAGTGGTTAGGGAGGAGGGGGCACATTTCCTCTGGAGTGAGCTGGTAATGGCCAAAGTGGCAGAATGAGCAGCACAACCAAGGTGACTTTCCTCCAAGGATGAGCGGATGGTTAAGACTTGGAAGCTGATTTGAGAGATGAGGCACAGGGGCTTTGAGGCTCTGAGAGAGAGGCAAGCGTGTGTGGGTGGAGCAGAAAGAAAGTTCAGGAGACAAGGGCAGTAGCAGACATGGCTGTGCTAAAGTGTCCTTGCTCTCTGCAGCGAGCTCAGAGCAGCAGAGGAGGTGATGACTCGCAGTTTGCTATTGGTGCTGCATGAGTCACTAGCCATATGGCTGGTCTCATCCACCTCCGTATTTCTCATATGAGCTTAAGTGAATGTACTGCGTATACAGATATGTGTGTATGTACGTGCCCAGAGAGCCACAAGTATAACAGGTCAGTGCTTGCTCTGAGGAGCTGAGACCCCTCTCCTAGGAATTAGGCATAAATTTGGACATCAGTATGATAACTCAGCATTTTTACAAAATGCTGCTTGTCAGTTCAAGGATCTTAGCAAGTTTTAAGGAAATGACTTAGAAGATCACCTTCTTTGGAGCAGAAATTAATCTCTTAAATTGATGGAGATCCTGGGAAAAGGAGACAGCAGGAGAAAAGGGATGGAGGCATGACTCAAGTAAGAAGAAAACAGGATTGGTTTTACATTTGCAAAACAATTCCCCATTACCCGAAATGCTTTTCTATATGTTGTCTATTCAGTCCTCACCCAAAGAAAGAAAGAAAACAAAGAAGAAATTATCTGCATTTGCATGAGAAAACAGAGTCTCCAGGAGATGAAATTAGGAGCAGAGAAGAATTCCAGAATGCGGGGTTCAGACCTCCAATTCAGTATTCTTGCCTCTACAGAATCTAAAAGGGGACCCCAGAATGGCTGTCTTTAGCACCATGGTGTCTGCGGAAAGGTGATTATCTAAATATGAATTGGACAAGCTCTGTCCAGGCACTGCCAAAATAGGGATACATTACATTAAACTCTCTGAACCTGTTTCCTTATCTGTAGAATAGGGATAATAGTGATATTCACTCCGTTGGTTTGTTTGAGGATTAAATCGGTAAACAATTATAAAGTGCATAGGAAAATGTCTGCACAAAATGTTAAATTAAGCGTTAGCTTATTGTTTTGGCCTCTTCTTCCTGCCTTGCCATTTGAAATAAAAATACTTCTTCAGGGAGGAATTAACACGAACTTGCTAAATGAATGCATAAATGAATGATGGGGATTGAATGGAGCCGGGAGAGGACACAGAAATAAAGGCAAAACGCCCAGGGCAGGTAAAGACTCACTTCGTGGTTTCAGAGACTGGTTTTCCCACAGTCCCCTGAGATTTAACTGGTACTTACACATGAACCTAAGTTCACCACACTCCCAGACAGTTTCTCCCTCCCTCCATTTCAGTACCACCTTCTGATTTTTGACTATAAAATACTAGTTTTCATGCAGGACACAAAACAGGTGTGAAGGACTTATCTGACACCCTAGAACGCTCAGTTCTCTGTGCGCGCTTTCATCGGAGTGCTTGGGGGGTGAGGGAGCCCTGACTGCAGTGTTTGCTGATAGCTGTGGTGTAAATACTCCCATTATGACCGATTTCAAGCTACCTCAGATTTAACAACCAGCTGGCAAATTCCCGAATACTTAATAATTGGCTCTTGCATACAACTGTGCCACTCTCCTTCCCTCCTCATTTCCATAAGAGGATTTAGTCTCAACTGCCAGGTGCATTAAGCCTCCTTGGGTTTGGGTTCTTAAACCCAGCTCCCCAGCTCTATCAGCACTGCGTCTCACTATCTCTGGAGCTCGGGACCTCGTTGTGCAGGGCAAGCAATAAGAAATCTGGGCATTCCAGGAAAAGGAAATAGATAAGCAAGAGAACCTGGGAGCTGAGGTTTCTAGAGGTTTATTCCAAACCATGGCATTAATAAACGGTTTGAACTGAAGAAAAGCCAAGTTCGCCTGGTCTTTGTGGCTTATCTTCTCCATTCATCAGACAGCACCAACAGCGACCTCAGTCCCGGGGGAGGGGGGAGCTTCATTAGCTCATGGTTTTTAAAGGCTCAGATAGAAAAGCAAGTGTAATAGGAGTACAAAGCCTCATTATTAGGTAATAATTCTCATCTGGCTGATTCAAACTGCACATCTCTTCGTCTCTAACCTTTTTCCAATTATGTTGCTTCTTTTTTTCGTCTTCTGGATAGTTTTTAACGTCACTTTGAAGTGCCATAATTACTATTTCAGTAAAAGACTTATGAAGATGATGAGTTTAAGCTAAATGAAGAAAGCAGGGGAACACATGCCTTCCCTCCAAAAAGAATTAAAACCTTGCCCCGTTTTATAAGCAGCAAAATCAGTGCCTCATTTGGAGGGTGTTCATTCAAGGAGAGCATCTTTTTTATGTGGAAATGATCATTGTACACTTGCCAGATAGTTAATTACATTAGGTTGTTCTGCCCACGATTGCAAATCAGCTTCATGCAGCAGGGGCTTGTGGTCAAGATAATAGCAAAAGATAATGCAGCAAAACAACTGTGAAAAGAAAATGATGCAAAGCATAAATGTTGAAAATTGCTGTTTGTTTTTATATATATGTATTTTTAGGAGGGCGGCAACATGCTCTTTGCTGTTATCACAAGCATTAAAGTTTAATAGACTATCCATGAGTTATTTACTGCTCAGAAACACCTGCTCAGTGAGATAAAGTAGCAGCTATCTTTCTGGTTTTAAAATTGACATTCAGCCAGTTATATTTCTGGTCTCTCTCATCACTTAGATGGTTGTTGACTTTTCTTAAATGTCAAAGGAGGTTTTCAACTTAATTTTATTCCTCATGCTAGTCTCTTCCTTGGGCTCTCCAGAGGCCTGCTTGTCTGTGGCCTCTAAGTCAGCCCCAAGAAAGGGCTGCTGAAAGGAAATCTCTCATTTGAGAAAAGTGAGTGCATTTACAACCATCTTTTGCACACAATGTAAAGAAAAAGGAATTCACCGTATCTCATCCATAATTACCCCAGCTTAGCTTTTCTCCTGTGTTCGCTAAGATGAATGATATAGTGGGCAGCTGCAGTATATACACGCGTCTGGAGAAGCACAGATTATAACTATGTTCTATGTCCCTGTGCAAATAGCTTCACCTTTCTTGGTCTGTCTAAGGGCCTGCATGGTTTCTCGTGACATCTCTCTTCTCTACATGTTTTCTCTGTTCTTTATCAGCTGGCCAATGTTCTCCACACTCCACCATCCAAATTGTGGAAGATCATGTCTGATTAGCTTGGCCTTTTCCACACACAGGCCAAATTCTTTACCTCAGACCACTTCACAGGTGAACAACCAGACTAGGGCTAGACTACTCGTGCGTGGTAGGGTGCTCGCATCTAGTCAATCAGTGGTCACTTCTGTGTGAAGACTACCCATCACAACTTCCTTGGGCAGGGCCCCAGGCTGGCAGTGTCAGCCTAACGAGATGTGGGGTGTTTGTTTCATGCACACTGACTAGCCAGTGCTGTATAACATGCTAGGTTCTAGGGCGGCAGCTGCTAACCAAAGTGAGAAGCTCCAGGAAGTGTCAAGACTCAAGAAGGAAGTGAGCGAGGAATTTGGAACAATAGAGCTTGGCTCCTAGACCTGGTTCAAGTCCTGGCTTTACCTTCTGATCTCTGTACGACCTTGAGCAAAAGATTTAACCTCTCTGTGCCTAATACCCTCATATGTAAAATGGGGTTTACAAGGTTACCTACTTCAGAAAGTGGTCATGAGGATTGAATGGGATCACACATGCAACATGCTGAGGCCAGGGCCTGCCCACAGTAAGTGCCTAGTGTCTGTTCTGTTATATTCAGCCATTTGTCTTATACTGGTCTCTGGGTATGTGTCTGTGTTCACCTCAGGTACACAGAATTGAAATGAATGATAATCCTTGTTCCAAGACACACTTCCAGCATTTGTTTATGCAGCATTCTCTTTTATTTATACACTTACTTATAACAACATCCAATAACCCATCTACCTATAAGCTTCTCCAAGCTCACTTCCCTCTCTTTCAAAGAGATAACCAACATCCTAAATAATGTGTGAATCGTTTCCCAGCTTTTTTGTATTATTCTTATAAAAATACATACGCCTAATGACATATGTTTAGTTTTAGTTGTCTTTAACTTTATAAAAAGGGCATCATATGACAAGTATGGGACTTGATTTTTGTCCCAGGAAGTTACATTAGGTAGACCCGTTCGTGTTGCCATGCAGATCTTATCCCTCCACTTTTACTTCTCGGTAATGTCCTGTTGTGAGACAAATTATCTAAGGGCTCAGTAAATGTTAGCTATTATTTTCAGCTATTACTCAGTACTAGCCACCTCTCCTTGCCCTTTCCCAAGATATTGATCATCCTCTGCTAACTCCCAGTTTCACCCTTTTATTCGATGGACTATCATCTTCAGTCTAGCACTGCTCTTCTGACCAGCAGTAAACTAACATGGACTACCTGTTTCCTTCTTCCCTCTCTCAGGACCCCTAAAAGACACCCCTGCTATTCGGTCATCTAGATCTCCTGTGGAGAGAAGAGACCCAGACAGGCAACTGGTAGGAATAGTGAATTGATTGTTGCCTTGTAATTTTTTCAGTGAGACTAGGAAGAGCTTTTATTGACAAGGCAGTCATGCAAATGGGAATTTATCCCAGTGCATTATTGGCATTCTTATTATCTGGCACCACTGTAACGCTGCCCCACTGTAGCTCCCTCCTCCCACCCACATTCTTTTGTCCTTTCACTGATGGTTCCAGTAGAAGAACTGCAGACTATTATTTCTACATGGAGTCATGGCTAGGTAACAAACAGCTGGAAGATGCTTCCCATGTGTTGTCTGAATACAGAAATGGCAAATGAAGCAGGGGCTCTGGGTCCCAGCCGAGTTTTCTTTCTAGTGACCACTGTGGGCCCAGCAGAAAACTCATGAAGTGACTCATTAGTTTGGCAGAGCTCCCTCCCAGGCAATTACTGTAGCAAAGCTCAGACACTGAATTCTGATTGATTCTGGAAGATTAAGCAAGAAAGTGAAGGCACAATAATATTGTAGGCAGAAGGGTAACCTGGCTTTAAATTCATGCACTTATTCAGAACAAAAAGGCAGGCTGCCAACATTTCATGCCAGGTTATCTAAGTTACATCGCATTTTTTTAAATGCTGATTTTGACCTTTTTCCCTCTCAGAAATACATATCCACACTTCTGAGTAAAGACAAGATACAGGAGGTTTAGTTTCATATTTCTTCCTCTCTCCAAATTCATCCCATTTTTCTCCCATGTTCTTTGAGTGCAAGAGGTATGGTGGGAGGAGGGAAGACAGGCGAGTAGTGTAATGGAACACGTGTTGAAGAATTTCTCTGGGAACCGTCACGTAGCCCATTACTGATGTAGGGACCACATTTGGAAGTTTTCTTTCATTAATTCCACAAACATTTTCAGTGTTTGTGTGTTTGGTTGTTTGTAAGCTCTGGCCCCAACCTCAAGAAGCTCACATGTGGGGACAAGCAGAGAGATTCATCATTGGCATCTGCTGTGGTGGAATTTGAACAAACGGCTGTTTGTCATGGTGGGAGAAGTAGTTTTTCTGTGGATGGTGAGAACCCAAACCATCTGCACCCACACAGCTCACACTCATAAGACTTGACTCTTCTGCTTTCTTCACTAACGTGACTTTACCATTCCAGAAAACCCTTGCCCGGGAAGATAAATTTTGCAAATAACTGAATGTTCTTGAAAATCCATTTAAAATTGATCAACTTTTCAATAGATGACATCAAATTGATCATTTATGATCCAAGTCACTTCTGATCCTTTCATCAAAACCCTCACCTCCCTGTGTCCACCGATTGTAAACTCTTAGATCCTGATCTTTGTCCAATTCTAATCAAGCTTCTGCATTTAAAGGTCCACCTTAAATGAGACTTCAAAACCTCATAAGTATCCTGGTTTTGCCCTGACCCCCTCAAGACCCTATAAAAGCTCTGTCAACATAGTGTTCTTTCTTCACAGTAAGCAATAAACTCAACTCACACTTATCAACAGGTTATTTGCTGCCACTGTTTGACAATGAGGAGGAAGAATGAAAAGAGAGGTGACAATTAGGTCTTGAAAATGATTGGATTCAACCAGCTGTAGAGGACAGAGAAGAACACTCCTCAATGAGAGAACAGCTGAGCACAGACAGGAAGGCTCACAAGGGTGCCAGTCCCTTAAACTGCATTGCATCTGAGGGAACACTTTAACCTCTCCCTGTACAGAAGGACAGCATCTTCGTAAGCTCTTCCCTCCCATGACCAAGGAGTTTGGGTCTGCCGTGGTGTCATGTCAGGGCCTTTGGTAATAACAAGCAACTCCCTGTCACCAAGAAGCAAACTCTTCACTTCCTATCTGTAGCTCTCCCACCTGCTAGGCTGTCTCCACCACATTCCCTGTCCAGCTACTTCACTCCTTCCCAGGAGGTCATCCTGATTTCACCTGGACCAAATCCAAATCTACTGCACGTGTACATGATTTAGCCAGGCACTCTGTCTTCATGAGCGTCATCATCATCATCATCATCATCATCAAATCCTCAGAATCTATCCTGGGAAAGCTTTTCAGTAGAACACATTTATGTGTTATGAGTTACCACACATTTAACGCTTTATACCTAATGGTTTCTTATTTTTCCCAAGATGCATTCCTTCCTAGAGGTTTTAATAAAGCCACAAACAGCCTTTTCAGGGAATGTTTTCTTCCCGGAAGCCTCAGAGTCCTCTGCATGGGGCGCAGAGATTTTCTATATTGGACCGAGAAGACTGATAGCATGGGCTCTGTTTCCTAAGGCTCTCAGACCATGTGGGTCTGACCTGTACCTTCCCACAAGGAAAGAAGTTTGGGGCACTGGTCCGGGCTGCATCCTTGATACCTGGAAAGAAGCTATGATGTGAATGTACCCACTTCCCATAGGCCATTTTTCCTGGTAACAATTTTCTTTAGTCTTTCACAGACAATCTGTACCTTTCCAGGCAAGGCAACTGAGCTACACATATGGGAAGATTTGACCTCCTTAAGCCCAGAGGAGTCCAGTGTTGGTGGGTGGAAAGAACCAGAAATTTGTAGACAGACAGAGCTGGGTTCAATCCTGACTCTAGCCCTGTGACCTCAGATGGGTTCCTTAAACTTTCTTAAGTTTAGCACATGGTAAAGGGGGAGAAAATTGTCTTCATGTAAGGTCGCTAAAGGCGGAAGAGCGCCTGGTACATGGCAGGTGCTCAGTAAATGTTAATTTCCTCCTCTTACCCCAGCTCTTAGCTGATTTCTAGTTCATCCTACTTAATAGGAGACTTGACCTTTTATAACAGGAAATCCATGACTTAATACCCTTAGCAGCTGTCTATGAGGGAGGCCATGGGCATTCTTTCCAAAACCTCCCAGTTTGCACTCACTTGGATACCTGAACAGTATTACTGAAACTGTAAAAGGTGTCTTCCAGCCTCTCTGGAGGTGGAATTGGCAGCAAAAGTGGGGAGTGGTGGCTAAGTAGTGCCTTCAAGCATACAAAGTGTAAAACCTCCCGCGTAAGCCAACCTGTCACTCTCCGTGTTGCCTATGAAGTTGTTATGGCCTGGAGCGTGTAAGCCACGTCCCCTTGGCAGGAATCCCAAAGGCTTTAGCATTCATGACTGCCCGGCATTTCCTAGTGTGCTCGTGTGAGCTACAAAGATGTCCCTTAGCTTTCTGTAGAATGAAAAATATATTATTCTTCTGTCTTTCTCAGCTGTCATCTCCTCACACGCTCAGCTAATTTAGTCTGGGAAGCACACTTCTCCAAGACAAGCCATATTTAAACAGGGCTTGCATACTCCCACATTTCTTTGCAACCTGCAGAAAATAGGTCTGATTTCAAAGCCAAGTGTTCAAAAAGAAGAGGAAGCTGGGTCTGGGAGAATAGATGGAGCTGTTTGCCTTGAAAGCTTTCTTGTTAATTTTAGTTTCAGTCCCTGTCCCCAAGTGCCAGCTGGAGGGAGCTCTTTCCATTCTGAGAAAGTGAGCACAGTATTTCCCAATAAACCTTGAACCATTGCCCAAACCTCAGATCTCAAGGCTTCCCTAAGGTTATGGTCACCAAAGCTAGGTCTTAAAAGTAATGGCAAGAATACAAAACTGCAGTGATCAAAAGATGCTAGGGTGGGCGGGGGAGTGTGGTTTGGACCCAGGAGGTTTCACACAGACCAACAGTGCCCTCTGCTGGGGACAGGCCTGCCATAGCATTATAGGTGGTGGTGCAGCAGTTCTAATGCACAGGCCCACCGCATTCTGTGTTCACACAACCAGCACCTTCACCTCTCAAATCTTCTACCTCTCCCTTCCTGGGACCCAGCCAGGATTCTTGTGCTTTTCAGCTATTTTCCTTTTGTAGCCCTCCAATGCCGAAACAGCCAAATATTTACAAATAATGCATTTGGAAATTTCCACTTGTTTTTGGCATTGAGCTGACTCAGGTTTTGAGTGTATCGTGCCTCGGAAATTTTTTGGATTGCTGGAAGGTGAGAGGAGTAAGAGGAAACTTTGCAGAAAAATATGATAATGGTAATTAAATCTCCACTTTATTCAGGAGTGTTGCTACAGATTTGCCGATTCCATTTTTGCCTAGAAAAATCTGCCTTAATATTTCCATAAGTAATCTTAAAGGTGATGAGGGAAAGGTGATATCAGGTTGCAAGAAGAAACCTTCGAAGGTTGTCATGGCATTTGCAACTAAAATTGAAAGCAGTGGGTCCGTGGCAAAAGCTGTTTCAAGGAAAGACAAAACCACCATTCCTACCTATAGACAGATCTGGCTTAAAAGATACGAGTACTAGAAGTAGAGAGATCACTAGAAAATATTGAACTGTCCCCATAAAAGAGAACTAGATTTAGAGCCAGAAGACTTGAGATTTCCAACTATCATTTTATGCATCTGTGAGACTTGTCATTGTATTCAAGAAATATTTGAACATCTACTGTTTGCCAGACGCCGTAATAGATCCTGGGACGCAAGAGTGAACAAGACAAAGACAATCTTCCCTCTCAAAACTTGCAGTCTGGTGAGGGCAGCAGTTTAATTGATCACTATAGCTCCCTGGGTCAATGGTATGACAGGATAAGTACAGGATGATCCAGAAGAGCACGACAAGCGAGTACAAGCCAGAGAATCAAGGAAAATGGGTTCAAAAGCATTTAAAGAACTATGCAAGGGAGTTATTTTTTCTAGTTTCCTGCTTTTTTATTGGAGAAAAATATCATAACATAAAATTCACAATTTTAACCATTTTTAAGTTTATAATTCAGTGGTATTACACAATTCAGTGGTATACAATCACAACATTCACAATGTTGTGAAAACATTACCACTATCCATTTCCAAAACTTTCTCATCTCCCAAATAGAAACTCTGTACCCATTAAAAAATAACTTCCAAGCCAGTCCTGATGGCCTAGTGGTTAAAGTTTGGTGCGCTCCACTTCAGTGGCCTGGGTTCAGTTCCTGGGTATGAAACCATAGCACTCATCTGTCAGTAGCCTTGCTGTGGCAGCAGCTCACATTGAACAACTAGCAGGACTTACAACTAGAATATGCAACCACGTGCTGGGGCTTTGGGGAGAAAAAAGAGAGAGAGGAAGATTGGCAACAGACGTTAGCTCAGGGCAAATCTTTCCCAGCAAAAAATAATAAAATAAAAAAATAAAATGAATAACTTCCATTCCTCTCTCCCTCCAGCCCCTTGTAACAAATATTCTACTTTCTGTCTCTATGAATTTGACTACTCTAGATATTTTACATGAGTGGGATCATATGGTATTTGTCCTTTTATGTCTGACTTATTTTACATGGCATAATGTTTTCAAAGTTCTTCCACATTGTAGCATCTGTCAGAATTTAATTCTTTTGTAAGGCTGAGTAATATTTCATTATATGAATATATATTAATTGTATAAATATATCACATTTTGTTTATCCATTCATATATTAATGGACATTTGGGTTGTTTCCACCTTTTGGCTATTGTGAATAATGCTGTGAACATTGGTGCACAAGTAACTGTTTGAGTACCTGCTTTCAATTTTTTTTGAGTTTGTATCTACAGGTGGAATTCCTGGATCGTATGGTAATTCTGTGTTTAGTTTTTTAAGGAATTGACATACTGTTTTCCATAGTGTCTGCACCATTTTACATTCCCATGTGTAATGCACAAGGGTTCTAATTTCTCCACATCCTCACTAAAACGTATTAATTTCCTTTGTTGTTGTTTTATTTTTTTTCAAAGCCATTACAGGGTCTTGTTTTGTTTTCTTGCTGGGAAAGATTCGCCCTGAGTTAACATCTGTTGCCAATCTTCCTCTCTCTTTTTCTCTCCTCCCCAAAGCCCCAGCACGTGGTTGCATATTCTAGTTGTAAGTCCTGCTAGGTGTTCTCTGTGAGCTGCTGCCACAGCATGGCTACTGACAGACGAGTGGTGCTGTTCCATGCCCAGAAACTGACCCCAGGCTGCCAAAGGGCAGTGCGCTAAACTTCAACCACTAGGCCATCAGGGCTGGCTCTTTGTTGGTTTTTGGGGGGGTTCATTTTTTGCTTTTGTTTTTGTGATATTAGCAATTTCAGGTGGATTTGAATTCATCTCTCATTGTGGTTTTGATTTTCATTTCCTAACAACTAGTGATGTTGAGCATCTTTCCATGTGCTTATTGGGAATTTGTATAGTTTCTTTGGCAAAATGTCTGCTGAACACACTGGCCCATTTTTTAATCGAGTTGTTTGATTTTGTTGTTGTTGAGTTGCAGGAGTTCTTTATATATTCTGGATATTAATCCCTCATCAGATACATAATTTGTAAATATTTTCTCCCATTATGTGGGTTGCCTTTTCAGTCTCTTAATAGTGTCCTTTGATGCACAAAAGTTTAAAATTTTGATTGTCAAGGTTATCTATTTTTTTTCTCTTGTTGCCCAGGACTTTGTGTTACATCTGAGAAATCCTCACCAAAGCCAATGTCATAAAGCTTTCCCCTATTGTCTTCTAAAAGTTTTGTAGTTTTAGGTCTTATGTCTAGATCTTTGGTTCATTTGGAGCTAATTTTTGTATATGGTGCATATTTTGTGTGTATGCTCTGGATTCTTTTTAGTTACTATGGGGCTTACATATAATATCTTACAGTTATAACTATTTTGAATTGATAACTTGAGTCACATATTAAAACTCTATTCCTATGAAGCTCCATTCCCCTTATGTTACTGATGTCACAAATTACATCTTCTTACATTGTGTGCCCAGTAACATAGATATATAATTATTTTTAAAGCATTTATCTTTTAAATCCTGTAGAAAATAGAAAGTGAAGCTACAAATGAAAATCATAATAATGTTGGCTCTTGTATTTGCCCATGTATTTACCTTTACCCATTTTATTCTTTTTTAGCATTGTTTTGGTTATTATAGTTCCTTTGCCTTTCCCTATCAATCTTAGAATACTAAAATCTATATCTAAAAAAATGCTTTCTGGAGTTTTGACAGGAGTTGCATTAAACCTGCATATCAATTTGAGGTGAATAGACATCTTTACAATGCTGAGTCTTCCGATCCATGAAAAATGGTATGACTCTTCATTCGTTCAGATCTTCTTTGATTTTTTTATTCAGTGTTGTGTAGTTTTCACATTCAAGTCCCAAACATGTCTTGTTAGATTTACACATAAGTATTTCATTTTTTTTGAGCGATTATAAATAGTACTGTAGTATTAATTGCAGTGTTCATTGTTAGTATATCAAAATGATAATTAATTTTTGTTCTTCTGGAAGTCCTTTTTGTAATATTCCATGTCACTTTCTATGTAAACACATATCATCTATATATAGGAACAGTTTTATTTCTTCCTTTATGATCTGTATGCCTTTTATTTATTTTCTTGCCTTATTTCCCTGGCTGAAATGTCCAGCACTATGTTGAATAGGAGTATTGAGAGCAGACATCTTTGGCTTGTTCCTGATCTTAGGGAAAAAGCATTCTATCTTTCACCATTATGTAGAATGTTAACTGTAGGGCGTTTGTGTAGATGTTCTTTATCAAGTTGAGGAAATTCTCCTCTATTCCTATTTTTCTGAGAATTTTTATCATGAATTAATATTGAAGTCTTTCAAATGCTTTTTCTGTATCAATTAATATCATCATGTGATTTTTCTTAAACTTGCTAATATGGTGGGTTACACTGGTTGATTTCAAATATTGAACCAGCTTGCATTCCCAGAATAAACCCCAGTTGGTCATGGTATAGAACTCTTTTTATATATTGCTGAATTCCATTTCTGAACATTTTACTAAAGATTTTTGTATCTATGTTTACGACAGATATTGGTCTGTAGGTTTTTTTTTTGTACTGGATTTGTCTGGTTTTGTATCAGAGTAACCCTAGATTAATAAAATAATTGGTGAGTATTCCCACTCCTTTTATTTTCTAAATGAGATTATGTAGATTTGGTGTTAATTTTTCTTTAAATGTTTGGTAAAGTACTCCAGTGAAAAAATCTTGGTTTGGAGATTTCTGCTGGGGCTAGTTTTGGATTTTGAACTCAATTTCCCTAACAGTTATAAGGCTACCCAAATTATGTATTTCCTATTGGATGAGTGGTGGCAGTTTTCGTTTTTCTAGGAAGTGATCCGTTTCAATGAATTTATCACATTTATGTGTGGAGTCTTGTTTGTTATCATTCCCTCATTTCTCTTTTGATATCTACAGGCTCTGAAATGAGATCCTTTTTTAGTTCTATAGTTATCATTTGTGCCTTCTTTCTTTTTTGCTTTGTCAGTCTTGCTAGAGGTTTGGCTTTTTTTTTTTAATCTTTTCAAAGAACCAGCTCATTCACTGTTTTTTTCTATTGTTTTTCTGCTTTCAATTTTTTACATATCTCCTCTTACCTTTATTATTTTCTTCCTTCCACTTGCTTTGGGTTTGTTTTCTTCTTTTTTTAGATTCTCGGGGTGGGAGCTTATAGTATTGATTTGATGCTTTTATTCTTTTTTAATGTATGAATTTAGTGCCATAAATTTCCCTCTCAGCAATGCTTTAGTGGTGCCCCACAAATTTTGATATCTTGTATTTTTATATTCATTCAGTTCAATGTCTGCTTTGATTTCTCTCAAGGTTTTCTATTTGACCCGTAGATTAGTTAAAAATATGCTATTGAGTTTCTGGGTGTTCAGAGATTTTCTTATCTTTCCGTTTTTGATTTCTAGTTTTATTCCCTTGTGGTCAGAGAACACACTCTGTATGATTTCAATAATTTTAAATTTGTTTAGGTTTATTTTATGGCCCAGGATATTGTCTATCTTTTTAGGTGTTCTGTGGATATATTTTTTAAAATGTGTACCTCTGTTGTTTAGTGATTTATAAATGTAGATTAGATCCTGTTTGCTGCTGGTGAATTTGAGTTCTTTTCTATCTTTGCTTGTTTTCTATCTTTGCTAGTCATTCTAGCAATTGTTGAGAGAGGAGTTAAAAGTCTCCAACTCTAACTGTGGATTTATCTATTTCTCCTTTTTGTTGTATCGGTTTTTGCTTCATATATTTTGCCACTGTTATTTGACATTGACCTTTTTGTCACTATATAATGTCCTTCTTTGTCTCTGCTGTACTTTCTATGCTGTAATGTCTACTATATCTGATATTAACATATCCACTCCTGTTTTCCTTTGATTAGAGTTTGCATGATTTTGTATATTCTCATCCTTCTACTGTTAACCTGCTTATAGAATGTGTTTCTTGTAGACAAGAGATAGTTGGATTATGTTTTTCTAATCCACTCTGCCAATCTTGGTCTACTAATTTGTGTATTTAGACCTACTAAAAATTGAATGTAATTATTGATATGTTAGTGTTTAAGTCTATTTTTGTTTTATGTTTACTTAGTATAAGATGCTGGTTGACAATTCTTTCATCATTTGGAAAGTATTATGCCATTGCTTTCTGTACTACATAGTTTCTGATGGGAAATCTGTTATTTGAAGCAATTTTTCCCTATAGCTAAAGTGTCATTTTTCCGTGACTGCTTTCAAGATTTTTCTCCTGTGACTTTAGTTTCCTAATTATGATGTGTCTTGGCATAGATTTCTTTAGTTTTTTTTTTATCGCAGTAACTTTGGTTTATAACATTACATAAATTTCAGGTGTATTCGTTAACTATTTTGATTCCTGTGTAGATTACATCGTGTTCCCCACCCAAAGACTAATTATAGCCCAACACCACACATGTGCACCTAATCACTCCTTTCACCCTCCTCCCTCCCCCCTTCCCCTCTGGTAACCACCAATCCAATCTCTGTTTCTATGTATTTATTTGTCGTTTTTATCTTATACTTATGAGTGAGTTCATACTGTATTTGACTTTCTCCCTCTGACTTATTTCACTTAGCATAATACCCTCAAGTTCCATCCATGCTGTCACAAATGGCTGGATTTCATCATTTCTTATGGCTGAGTAGTACTCTACTGTGTGTATATACCATATCTTCTTTATTCGTTTTCCCTAGATGGGCACCTAGGTTGCTTCCAAGTCTTGGCTATTGTGAATAATGCTGCGATGAACATAGGGGTACATGTATCTTTATGCATTTGTGTTTTCAAGTTCTTTGAATAAATACCCAGCAGTGGAATAGCTGGATCATATGGTAGATCTATTCTTAATTTTTTGAGGGATCTCCATACTGTTTTACATAGTGGCTACACCAGTTTGCACTCCCACAAGCAATGTATGAGAGTTCCCTTCTCTCAATATCCTCTCCAACACTTATTGTTTCCTGTCTTGTTAATTATAGCCAGTCTGACGGGAGTGAGGTGATATCTCATTGTAGCTTTGATTTGCATTTCCCTGATAGTTAATGATGTTGAACATCTTTTCATGTGCCTGTTTGCCATCTGTATATCTTCTCTGGAGAAATCTCTGTTCAGATCTTTTGCCCATGTTTTAATTGGATTGTTAGATTTTTGTTGTTGTTGAGATGTATGAGTTCTTTGTATATTTTGCATATTAACCACTTATAAGATACATGGTTTGCAAATATCTTCTCCCAATTGTTAGGTTGTATTTTCATTTTGTTAATGTTTCCTTTTGCTGTGCGGAAGATTTTTAGTTTGATTTAGTGCCATTTTTAAATTTTTTCTATTGTTTGCCTTGCCCAGTGAGACATCGTACTTGAAAATATACTGCTGAGACTGATGTCAAAGAGTGTACTGCCTATGTTTTCTTTTGGCCATTTAATGGTTCCAGGTCTTACATTCAAGTCTTTAATCCATTTTGAGTTAATTTTTTGTGTATAGTGTAAGATAATAGTCTACTTTCATTCTTTTGCATGTGGCTGTCCAGTTTTCCCAACACCATTTATTGGAGAGACTTTCTTTTCTCCATTGTATGTTCTTGGCTCCCTGGTCAAAAATTAGCTGTCCTTAGATGTGTGGGTTTACTTCTGGGCTCTCGATTCTCTTCCATTGATCTGTGTGTCTGTTTTTGTGCCAGTACCATGCTGTTTTGGTTAGTATAGCTTTGTGGTATATTTTGAAATCAGCCAGTGTGATGCCTCCAGCTTTGTTCTTTTTTCTCAGGATTGCTTGGATCATTTGGGGTCTTTTGTTGTTCCATATAAATTTTAGGATTCTGCATTCTATTTCTGTGAAAAATGTCATTGTAACTTTGATAGAGATTGCCTTGAGTCTGTAGATTGCTTTAGAAAGTATGGACATTTTAACTATGTTAATTCTTCCAATCTAAGAGCATGGAATATCTTTCCATTTCTTTGTGTCTTCTTCAATTTCTTTCAACAATGTTTTATAGTTATCAGTGTACAGATGTTTCACCTCTTTGGTTAAGTCTATTCCCAGATAGTTTATTCTCTTTGTTGCAATTGTAAATGGGATTGTATTTTAATTTCTCTTTCTGCCACTTCATTGTTAGTGTATATAAATGCAACTGATTTTTGTATATTGATTTTGTATCCTGCAAATTGACTGTATTCATTTATTATTTCTAAAAGTTTTTAGTGGATTCTTCAGGTGTTTTTATATATAAAATCATGTCATCTGCAAATAGTGACAGTTTCACTTCTTCCTTTCCTATTTGGATCCTTTTTATTTCTTTTTCTTGCCTGACTGCTATAGCTAAGACTTCCAATACTGTGTTAAATAAGAGTGATGAAAGTGGGCATTCTTGTCTAGTTCCTGTTCTTAAGGGATAGCTTTCGGTTTTTCTTCATTGAGAATGATATTAGCTGTGGGCTTGTCATATATGGCCTTTGTTATGTTAAGGTATTTTCTCTATATACAAATTTTATTCAGAGTTTTTATAATAAATGAATGCTTTATCTTGTCAAGTGCTTTCTCTGCATATGTTGAGATGATTATGTGATTTCTATTCTTCATTTTGTTAATGTGGTGTATCAAGTTGACTGATTTGTGGATGTTGAACCATGTCTTCATCCCTGGAATAAATCCCACTTGATCATGATGTATGATCTTTTTAATGTATTGTTGTATTTGATTTGCTAGTATTTTGTTGAGGATTTTTGCATTGATGTTCGTCAGTGATACTGGCCTGTAATTTTCACTTTTTGTGATGTCCTTGTCTGGTTTTTGTATCAAGGTAATGTTGGCTTCATAGAATGAGTTAGGAAGCTTCCCTTCCTCTTCAATTTTTGGAAGAGTTTGAGAAGGATAGGTGTTAACTCTTCTTTGAATGTTTGGTAGAATCCACCAGGGAAGCCATCTGGTCTTGGACTTTTATTTTGAGGGAGATTTTTGATTACTGTTTCAATCTCCTTACTGGTGACTAGTCTATTCAAATTCTTTATTTCTTCTTGAGTCAGTTTTGCAAGGTTGTATGATTCTAAGAATTTATACATTCCTTCTAGATTATCCGGTTTGTTGGCATATAGCTTTTCATAGTTTTCTCTTACAATCTTTTATAATTTTGAGGTGTCCATTGTAATTTCTCTCCAGAAATTTCATTTCTGATTTTATTTATTTGAGCCTTTTCTCTTTTTTCTTGGTGAGTCTAGCTAAAGGTTTGAAAATTTTGTTTATCTTTTCAAAGAAACAGCTCTTGGTTTCGTTGATTTTTTCTCTTTTTTTTAGTCTCTATTTCATTTATTTCTGCTCTGATTCTTATTATTTCCTTCTTCCTACTGATTTTGGGCTTTATTTGTTCTTCTTTTTCCAGTTCCTTTAGGTGCACTCTTAGATTGTTTATTTGGGATTTTTCTTGTTTGTTGAAGTAGGCCTGTATTGCTATAAATTTCCCTCTTAGAACCACTTTTGCTGTGTCCCATAGATATTGGCATGTTGTATTTTCATTTTCATTTGTCTCCAGGTATTTTTTGATTTCTCTGTTTATCTCTTCATTCCCCCTATCATTGTTCAATAGCATTTTGTTTAGTCTCCACATATTTGTGGCTTTTGTGATTTTCTTCCTGTAGTTGATTTCTAGTTTCACACCTTTGTGATCATAAAAGAGTGTGTTTATTTCACACTTAAAAAGAGGTATTATTTCAGTCTTCTTAAATTTATTGAGAATTGTTTCATGGCCTAATATGTGATCAATCCTGGAGAATGTTCCATGTGCATTTGAAAAGAATGTGAATTCTGCAGTTTTTGGATGGAATGTCCTATATATGTGCACTAAGTCCATCTGGTCTAATGTGTTGTTTAAAGCCAATGTTTCCTTATTGATATTCTGTTTGGATGATCTATCCATTGGTGTAAGTGGAGTGTTAATGTCTCCTATTTTTTTTAAATGGATTTTTTTTAAAGATTTTATTTTTTTTCCTTTTTCTCCCCAAAGCCCCCCCAGTACATAGTTGTATATTCTTCGTGTGGGTCCTTCTAGTTGTGGTGTGTGGGACGCTGCCTCAGCGTGGTTTGATGAGCGGTGCCATGTCCGCACCCAGGGTTCGTACCAATGAAACACTGGGCCGCCTGCAGCGGAGCAGGTGAACTTAACCACTCGGCCACGGGGCCAGCCCCAATGTCTCCTATTATTATTGTGTTACTGTCTGTTTCTCCCTTTGTGTCTGTTAACAATTGCTTTATATATTTAGGTGCTCCTATGTTGAGTACATAGATATTTACAAGTGTTATATCCTCTTGTTGGATTGTTCTCTTTATCATTATGTAGTGTCCTCCTTTGTCTCTTGCTATAGTTTTTGTTTTAAAGTCTATTTTGTCTGATATATGTATTGCTACCCTAGCCGTCTTTTCTTTGCCATTTTCGTGGAGTAACTTTTTCCATCCCTTCACTTTCAGTTTGTGAGTGCCTTGGGGTCTGAAGTGTGTCTCATGTATGCAGGACATATACGGGTCTCATTTTTTAATCCAATTGGCCACCCTATGCCTTTTGATTGGAAGATTTAGTCCATTGATGTTTAAAGTAGCTATTGATAAGTATGTACTTATTGCCATTTTGTTACTTTTTTTCTGGGTGTTTTAGTAATAATTCTCTGTTCCTTTCTTCTTCTCTTGCTCTCTTCCTTTGTGGTATGATGGCTTTCTTTAGTATTATGTTTGGGTTCCCTTCATTTAATTATTTGTGTATTTACTATAGGTTTCTGGTTTGTGATTACCATGAGGTTCACATATAATAATCTACATATATAGCAATCTATATTGAGTTGATTGTCACTTTAGTTTGACCTTTTTCTCAAAGCTCTACTCTTTTTCTCCCCTCCTCCCACATTCTACGCTTTTGATATCATATGTAACCTTTTATTTTGTGTATCCATTACCCTCTTATCATTGAAATAGGTAACTTTAGTCCTTACGTCTTTTGACTTCCATATTACCTTCAGAGGTGGCTGATCTGCTACCTTTACTGTATTTTTGCCTTTGCCAGTGATTTTATGGCTTCTTTTTTTTATGATAATTTTTCTTATTCCTCTTCGTGGTCTTCTCTTTCCTACTTAAATAAGTCCCTTTAGCATTTCTTGTAAAACTGGTTCCTTGGTGATAAACTCCTTTAATTTTTGCTTGTCTGGGAAACTCTTTCTCTCTCCTTCCATTCTGAATGATATGTTTTCCAGGTAGAGTATTCTTGCTGTAGGTTTTTTCCTTTCAGTACTTTAAATATATCATGCCACTCCCTTGATATGTGTAACTGGAGACAGAACAAGAGAAGAGGCAATAAAAACATTTTTAAAGAATAATTGTCAAAAATATCCTATATATGATTTTTTAAAAGCATTAACTTACAAATCCAAGATGGCCAAAGAAATCCAAAAAGGATAAATACAAAGAAAACCAGAACTGGGTACATCATTATCTTTGTACATGACTGTATAAATATGGAGAAAGCTATGCATGCAAGGTACCCTCAATGTTGTTAGTCTCAGGGAGTATAAGCAGGATGGGAGAAGACAGAGAATGTAGAGGAGGAAAGGACATTAAAAAATGTATCCACAACGGACATTAATATGATCTCATTTATTTAAATTAATGTGCAGTATATATTATAAGAAGAAATGCATGTAAGGTTGGTCACCAAAATGTTAACAGTGGATAATTCAGTGTAATCTTTACTTTCTTCTTAAGATTTTAAGAACTAATGGAATTTGTTATAATGATCATGTATTATTAATCTAATCAGGATTTTTTAAGTTCTTTGTTTTTTACACATTAGAGAAAAGCTTAAGTCAGAGGCCTGTGCTTTCCCCCGCCCCAGTGATGATCCTGTATAATGTTTCTCCTCATCTATTCATTGTAAAGCAGCACACACAGACACTTTGATCCAGAACTCACTTGCACAACATAAAGAAATCCAGGAGTAGAGATTATATACAGTTTAAGATTTTGATCAGTATCATAGTATAGGTTTAAACGTCAACTTAGTGTAAGTTTAAAAGATCTTAGTTACTCTACTGCTGAGGCAGATGACAGATCAAGTATAAATGTACCAGCTGAAAGCCACAAGCCTCAGCTTATGATTTTTTCTAAATTAATCATCAAGAAGAGGAAACTATTCTATGCAGTTCCAGTTAATCGCTCAAAAAATATTTCCTGAGTACTACTTTTCTAGGCACTGGCCATTCAGCAGTAAACAAAACAGGCAGCTATTTCTTCCTCCTCGAAGATTATTACCCCAGTGAAGGAAGACAGAAAATAAGCCAAACATATAACTCAATTACACAGCACATCAGAAGGTAGTAAATGCTAAGGAGAAAATATAAAGAAAGGATAAATATAGAGAGAACCAGAGATGGCAGGAATCACAATTTTAAATAAGCGTCAGTGAAGAAGAGATTTTAATTCAAAGTTAGGAAGGAGGTCTGGGAGTGAGCCATGTAGATATTTATGAAAGAGCATTATAAGCCAAGGAAAAAGACAATGCAGAAGGCTCAATGCAAGAACATTCCATAACGTTTCAGGACCAGTAACAAGGCCACTAGAAAATAATGAGAGGATGGTAGCAGGAGATACAGTCTTGTATGCCGCTGTAAGGATTTACATTTCAGTCAGTGATATGAGAAACCACTGGAGGGTTTTGAGCTCAGAAGTGACATGGTTAAACTTTACAAATAGCTTTAACGTAGCTTTGTGTAGATCAATCTAGTGGCTGTGTTGAGAGTAGACAACAGGAAGAGGAAGCAGAGCAATGGAAAAACAGGGGTACTAGTTGGGAGACTATAGTAATCTGGGGGGAAATGACGGCTTGGACCCAGGTGGTAGCGGTGGAGGCAGATAAAAATGGTCCAGATTTCAGATACGGCTTTAAGGTAGACCCAAAACTTCTTCTAATAAATAAGAAAGGAGTGTGAGAAAAAAAAATGAAGTAAAGGAGACTCTGAGAGTTGAAACCCTGAAAAATAGAAAACTAATGTCATTAAATGAGATAAAGAGTATACAGAAAGTACATTTAGGGATGAGAATAATGGGAAGATTTTTTAGAATATGTTGTTTGAACTATATGATAGATTTGCAAATTGAGATTTTGAGTAGCAGGTGGATAAAAGTGTGAAGTTAAAATAATACACCCAGTTGGATATCTAACTATGGAATCAATAATACATAGATATTATTTAAAGACTGGAGGGGATCAATAAAAGAATAATGCAGATAAAATAGGGAATAAGTGCAAGCACAGAGCCCTGGGGCATACTGAGTTTTAGGATCAGGCATTAAAGAGGAACCAGCAGAGAAGACAGCCAGCAGTCAATAGGATAGGAAAAAAATCAAGATAGTGGTGACTTAAGAAGGTAAGGAAATTTCTTTAATGAAGAGAAAATGATCAACTGTGTCAAATGTTTCTGATAGGTCAGGTGAGATAATGAATGACCATTGAACATTGGATTTAGCAACATGGAGGTCATTGGTGACCTTAACAAGAGCAGCTTTAGAGGATTGATAGGGCCAGATGCCTTGGCTAGAGTCGAAATAAGAGTGGCTTGTAGAAGAGGAAATGAGGAAAACAAGTAAAGATAAAATTCAAAACATTTTTCTGTAAAAGACAAAAATGTGTAAAGGAAAAGAGTTTGACAAACTTAGAGTCTAGGACAGTGGTTCTCAATGGGGAGCAACTTGTCCTCCCCTGGGGACAATTGGCAATATCTAGAAACATTTCTGATGGTCACAACGGAGGCTGTGAATAGTGAGAGGCAGGAATATATAGGGATCCAGCGCCCTCTCTCCACCCTCCTCCTAATGGAGGCACGGAGACTTTAAGAGGGGTATTATTATTCCAAGAGTGCAGAGCTCCTTCTTGATTTGTCCAGAGGACAGAAATGGAACCAGTGGGTGACTTTACAAGAAGCAGGTTTGAGAATTAGTCTAAAGGAAGAACTTTCAATCAACTAGTGCTTTCCAAAAAGAAAATAGACTGTCAGTTTGGTCGTGAGGCCTTCATCAACAGGAGTGTTCAAACAAAAATGGGTGACATATTTTAAAGCATATTTTTGTATTTGATAGGGTCTGGGCTAGACGACCTCGCAGAATCACTTCTCAAACTTAGAACCCAGATTTGATCAGACCTAAGACAAAGACACTATCTAGACTCAGTAGTCTTGATGTACCATGTTGGCTTCATCGTCTCATGGTGCCTGCACTATTCTGTCATACCACCTTCTGGGCATAATTTCCCTGGCCCATCACTGCAAAGCTGCTAGTCTCTTACTCCAGTATTAAAGTCTCAAACATCCCCACATTTCCTTGTAAGAGCTCCACTATGGTCTTTTGAGCATGTTTCTGTTTCCAAAGCAATTCATAGAGATAGTTATTATATTTTTAATATACCTAGTATCTCACATTTACTTCTAAAAAATGCCTTTTTCCAAATTAAATATCACCCCTTGATGATATAAGAAATTTGTTTAAATAACCAGCTTCTAAGTAATCCAAATTATAGCAGTACCTTCATTTCTTAGGTCACAGGGTATGTGCTACTAAAGACACAGGGATATTAAATGTCCTCATCAACTCTATGTGGACTTTGTGTCTGTATATGTCAGATTACTTATTGAGTATTTCAACCTCATCTATACATTCGCTAACTCAGCTGAGAGATCATGAAAAAGATGGACATATTCCAGCATTCTTCTCTTCCTAATTACTGAATCAGTAATCACAAACATTCCAACAAAAAAATTCCAGGACCAGATGGCTTCACTGGTGAATTCTATCAAATATTTAAAGAAGAATTAATACCAATCCTTTTCCAACTCTTGCAAAAAGAAAGTAGAAGAGGAGGGAATACTTCCAAACTTATTTCATGAGGCCAGCTTTACCCTGATACCAAAACCAAGATACTACAAGAAAATAGAATTACAAGCCAATCTCTCCATTGAAGACTGATGTAAAAATCTTTAACAAAATATTAGCAAACCAAATTCAATAAAAATTAAAAGGTATGTATACTATGATCAAGTGGGATTTACCTCTGGGATGCAAGGATGGTTCAACACACGCAAATTAATAAACTATAAGACATTGATGAAAGAAATTGAGGAAGACACAAAGAAATGGAAAGATATTCTGTGTTCATGGACTGGAACAACTAATACTGTTAAAATGTCCATACAACCCACAGTGATCTCAGGTTCAATGAAATTCTTATCAATATTTCAATGGCATTTTTCACGGAAATAGAACAATCCCAAAATATGTATAAAACCAGAAAGACCCCAAACAGCCAAACCAATCTTGAGAAAAAACAAAGTTGGAGGATCACACTTCCTGATTTTAAACTATATTACAAAGCCATAGTAATCAAAACAGTGAGAATTGGCATAAAAATAGACACATACGTCAATGGAACAAAATAGAGAATCCAGAAATAAACTCATGCATCTATGGCCAATTAATTTTCAACAAAGGAGCCAAGAATATCCAAGGTGGAAATGGTAGTCTCTTCAATAAACAGTGTTGAGAAAACTGGACAGCTACATTCAAAACAATGAAACTGGACCACTATCTTATACCACTCACAAAAATCACTCAAAAATGAATTAAATATGTGAACATAAGACCTGAAAGCATAAAACTTCTGGACGAAAACATAAAGAAAAAGCTCCTTGACATTGGTCTTAGCAATGATTTTTGAATTTGGCAACAAAAGCAAAACTAAACAAGTGAGACTACAAACTAAAAATATTCTCCACAGCAAAGGAGACCGTCAACAAAATGAAAAAACAACTTATGGAACTGGAGAAAATATTTGCAAACCACATATCTGATAAGGGGTTAATACTCAAAATATATAAGCAACACATATAACTTAATATGGAAAAAGCAATTAAAAATGGGCAAACCACCTGAATAGACATTGTTTCAAAGAAGATATACACATAACCAACAAGTAGAGGAAAAGGTGCTCAACATGACCAGTCATGAGGGAAATGCAAATCAAAGCCACAATGAGATATCACTTCACACCTGCTAGGATTTCTATTATCAAAAAGAGAAGAGATGAGCCAACCCTAATGGCCTGGTGGTTAAAGTTCAGTGATCTCACCACTTCGGCAGCCCGGGTTTGTTTCCCAGTCATGGAACCACACCAGTCACTGTGCTGTGGCGGCAGCTCACAGAGAAGAATTAGAAGGATTTACAACTAAGACATACACTGGGGCTTTGGGTAAGAAAAAAAAATGAGGAAGATCAGCAGCAGATGTTAGCTCAGGGAAAATCTTTCCCTGCAGAAAAAAAAAGACAAGAGAGAGCAAATGCTGACGAGGATGTGGAGAATAGTGAACAATTATATGCTGTTCAGAAGAATGTAAACTGGTGCAGCCACTATGCAAAACAGTATGAAGGGTCCTCAAGAAATTAAAAAGAGAACTACTACACAGCCCAGCAATCCTACTTCTGAATATATATCTAAAGGAAGCAAAATCATTACCTTGAAGACATATCTGTACTCCCATGTTCATTGCAGTATTATTCACAAAAGCCAAGGTATGGAAACAACCTAAGTATCTGTTGACAGATGAATGGATAAAGAAAACGTGATATATACATACAATGGAATATTATTCAGCCTTAAAAAAGAAGGAAATCCTGCCATTTACGACAACATGGGTGAACCTGGATGGCATTACGCTAAGTGAAATAAGACGGTTAGAGAAAGACAAATATTGCGTAGTATCACTTATATGTGGCTAAAAAGAAAATAATGTCAAAATAATAGAAAAAAAAGTAGAATGGTGGTTGCTAGGGTCTGAGAAATGGAGGAAACAGGGAGAGGTTGTAAAATGATACAAACTTTCAGTTATGAAGTAAATAAAGTCTGAGGATCTAATATAACATGGTTACTATAGCTGATAATACTGTATTGTATAATTGAAATTTCCTAAGATAATAGAACTTATGTTCTCACCACCCCATCCAAAAAAACATAAATGCATGAGATGTTAACTCAATAGTTGGAATCCTTTCACAATGTACATGTATATCAAATCATCACACCATATACTTTAGGTATATTACAATTTATTGTCAACTACATTTCAACGAAGCTAAAAAAAAGTAGTGGCAAGGTATTATAAGTCTTATAACATAAATACAGGTAAAATGTATGCCAAAAACCAGCACAAATGACCGGGTGGAAAGTGAAAGTATTCAAGAATCTTAATCATAAAGTGCTATGATATTATTTTAAGGTAGACTACGAAAAGGCAAAGATGTAGATTGTAAACTGTGCAGCGACCGCTAAGGAAAACACAAAGAGGTTTGGGGTTTTTTTACCTAATAAGAAAAAAAATGGAGGTAAATGGAATCTTAAACATACTCAATCCAAAAAGAGGTGGGAAAAGGGAAGGAAGAATAGGAAATGAATGAATAAACAAACGATAAGTTGGATGACTTAAACTCTACCGCATGAATATTTGTATGAGATATAAAGGGTGTAAACCATGCGTCAGCAAACTGTGGCCTATGGGCCAAATACAGCCCATTTGATTTTTTTCGATTGTGATTTTTTGGTGAATAAAGGTTTATTGGAACACAGCCATACCCATTCATTTATGTGTTGTTTATGCCATAACAGCAGAGTTGAGCAGTTTCAGCATAGACTATAAGATCCAAAAGTCTAAAATATTTGCCATCTGTTCCTCTACGGAAATGGTTTGTTGACTCTTGGTCTATACACTCCAATTTAAAGTCAGAGATTCTCAAATTGGACTTAAGAAAATAGCTAACTGTGATCTGCAGGAAATCTGCTTAAATGTAAAGACATGGATAAGTTAAAAGTGGAAAACAGAAACAGTTATGCCATATAAACAATAATTGTAAGCAAGCTGAAATGACTAAGATAGCATCCGATGAGGGAGACTATCGAGTATTATCACCAGGGATAAAAAGGAATATTTCCTAAGAATGAAGTGATTAATTCAGCCCAAAAAATAGCCATTTTAACTGTGTGTGCATCTAATAACAGATTCAAAACATATGAAGCAAAACTAGGTAAAACTAAAAGGAGAAACAGACAAATCCACAATTATAGTAAAAGATTTCAACACTCTTCAATCAGTAATTGATAGAGAAAATAGAAAATTAGTAAGCTCAAGTGTTGGCAGAGCATTCACCAATACTAGCTCCAATCAGCATAGTTATCAGTAGCAGATACCTGTAGTTCAAAAAGGTAGGGGTTTACAGACCTCAAGAATGTGATTTCCTTTTCTCTTCCTGGAATTCCTTGTTGTTTCTGTTGTACAACAATGGAGGGAATCGGAAGCCTAGTTGGTGATCTGTTGTATGCATTGTCATTTCTCTAAAAGTGACTCTTTCCAGATGGGACAATTCCCCATGAATTTTAAAAGAGTTCACAGCACAAGCATGTAAGACATCCATGCTAATTATACATTCAGCAGTGGTAGCAATAAAAGTGGTACAACAGCGGTCCCCCCACCCAGAGGGTTAATGGCACCTTCTATAGAAAGCAGCAAACGAGACAGTCTCTCCCTCGCTCTTCCTCCCCTCCCCCACCAGAGAGTGAGAAGTAGTCATGTTATAGTCGCTTGACCTACTTGGTTGTCTATGTGACCAGCCACAAAAATTGCCCAGTTTAGGAGACAAATAAGCCTTGGAATTTGGCACAATCAGCAGGAATATTCAGGGGTGCTTGGGGCCCTTCATAGACTCCCTGTCCCAACACACAGTAATCAAATAAGTAGGTTTTGATGCAAGAAAAGATGGATAAAAGGTCAATAACTAGAGTGAACTCAGAGAAAGACCATGTATGGGTGAGAATATATTAATACACAATAAATTTGGAAATATAGCATCGTAAATCAAAGGCGAGAGGATAGGTCATTTTGTATATGGTGTTAGAAAGAAAACAAAATCAGATTCCTGATTAACATCACATATAAAAGCAGAATCCACAAAGATTAATGAAAGATAAAATAGAAAATCAATAGAAGAAAATATCACAATATATATTTGTGATTTATAGGTAGGGAATAATTTTTTTTAAAATACTTGAAAAGCAAAAATCCTCAGGCAAAAATTTGTTGAATCTAATTACATCAAAACTCAGCATTTTTGTTTAATGGAGAAGAGTATGGATAGAGTTAGGAAACTGTAAGAAATTATTGCAATGTCTAAAATTGACAATGTTCAAATATACAGGAAATTCCTTTGAGTCCACAAGAGACAGATAACGCAAGAGAAAAAAAGGGTGAAAATATGAATAGGCAGAGCCTGGCCCCTGTGGCTGAACACTTAAGTTCGTGTGCTCCACTTGAGCAGCCCAGGGTTTCACCAGTTTGGATCCTGGGCACGGACATTGAACTGCTCATCAGGTCATGTTGAGGCAGCATCCCACATAGCACAACCGGAGGCACTCACAACTAGAATATAGAGCTATGTACCAGGGGAGTGGTGCTTTGGGGAGAAGAAGGAAAAAAAAGATTGGCAACAGATGTTAGTGCAGGTGCTAATCTTTAAAAAATATATATATGAATAGGCAATTGAAATAGAATAAACCTCAAGGGCTAATAAGCAAATCTAGAGATGTTCAAAGTCAGGAGTAATCATGGAAGAAAATGAAAACAATGATGAAATATCATCTTATCCTTGTTAATTTGGTTAAAATATAAAACTAGGCAATCCCAGCTACTGGCAAAATGTAGGGATAGAGGAACCCACACGCAGTCCTCATGGGGGGAGAAGGGTGGAACATTCTCAAGAAGCATCTGTCAGCATTTAGTCAAACCAGTTGACACACACGTTGTGACTCAGCAGTTACACTCCTAGGTATG
Source organism: Equus quagga (assembly GCF_021613505.1). Taxonomy (NCBI): domain Eukaryota; kingdom Metazoa; phylum Chordata; class Mammalia; order Perissodactyla; family Equidae; genus Equus; species Equus quagga. Next base: position 79,234,603 of record NC_060280.1, on the reverse strand, counting down.
CAGCCTAAAGAAATCCTCTCATAAATCTACAAGTGACATTCATAAAAATTCCTATTGTCTCTGTGCTTATTGTGATAGGAATTCAGAGCAGTCTGAGTGTCCATCACTGATTGGGAGAGTGTACAGATCAGTTTTGGTGGATACGCATGTAGTTTTGTGAAACATTTAGAAAGAACAAACTAGATGTTCAGAGAGCACCATGGTTGGCACTTTAGTGCTGATTAAAAGAGATAAAATGAGATCTACAATTTACCATGATTTCCATAAATTAAAAAAAGGCACACAAAACATATTTTGTAATACTATAAATAATTAAATGATATGTATGAAATATATTAGAATGTTTGCCAATGGTGAATGAGAAGAATGAAAGTTGAGAATGGAGACAAACGGGAATAAATAAAGTAAGTAAGTAAGTAAGAATAGTTCTTTCTCTTTTGAAATAGTTTGAGGAAAATGGCCTCAAACGGAGATAACACCATAAGGCAAAGCACACAGAAAGGAAAGTGTAAGTCTGTAAAAACAAAGGTAAATAAGTCAATTCAAATGAAACAACAGAGTGTTTCAAGAGGAACAGCAGAAGATAAGCCTGGAAAGGTAAGTTGGTAGGCTGGTATTTTTATTTGCTTTCATCTACAAGATAAGATATGTTTTACCTTTAAGTGAGGTGACACATAGATAGAATCTGAAAATTGCAACTCTATATCAGAATAGGTTAGTAAACAATTATATCATAAAGGATAAAAGGAAAGAAAGCATTAAAAATAACTAAACCAGTGCAATCTGGTAACAAACTCACAATACAAAAAGGGATAATTTGTGACAACAAAAACCTAGAAGGAGAAGTGAAAAAGGATGGAAACTGCATAGGAAAACGGAGATAAGATGCTATAAGCAGAAGCACTATCTCATCTATGAGATCTTTTACACAAACCTCATGGTAACCACAAAACAAAAATTCAGAGTGAGTCACAAAATATAAAAAAGAGAGGAAATTGAGAAACAAATCACAGAAAACCAAACTGAAATGGCAAACAGAAGCACAAGGTAAAAGAAATAATGGAAATATATAACAACTAGAAAATAAAAGATAAAACAGCAGTACTAAGCCTTCATATATCAATAATCACCCTAAGTGTAAATGGGTTTAATTCATCAATCAAAAGACAGAGTGGCTGGATGGATTAAAAAACAAGACCCAAAATATGCTGCCTCCAGGGGACCCATCACAGCTCTAAAGACAAACATAGGTTCAACATAAAGGGAAGGAAGATGATACATCAAGCAAACAACAACCAAAAGAAAGTGGGTGTAGCTATACTTATATCACACTAAACAGACTTCAAGCCCAAAAAGATAACAAGAGACAAAGATAGACATTGTATAAAGATAACAGAAACAATTGGCCAAAAACCCAAAACATTCATTAATGTATATGGACCTAATAGAGGAACACCAAAGTATATAACCAATTATTAACTGACCTAAAGGGAGAAACTGACAGCAACACAATAATAGTAAGAGACTTTCATAACCCATTTATATCAATGGATATATCATCCAGAGAGTCAACAAGGAAACAGTGGCCTTAAATAAACACTAAACCAGATGGACTTAATATATACAAGAACACACCACCCAAAACCAGCAGAATACAAATTCTTCTCAAGTTCACATGAAACATTCTCAAAGACAGATGATATGTTGGGAAACAAAACAAGTCTCAATACATTTAAGAAGATGGAAATCATATCAAGCATCTTTTCTGACCACAATGATATGAAACTAGAAATCAACTACAAGAAGAAAACTGGAAAAGTCACAAATATATAGAGTGTAAACAACATGCTGCTGAACAACTATTGGATCAATGAAGAAATCAAAGGAGAAATCAAAAATACCTAGAGACAAATAAAAATGAAAACACAACATACCAAAACTTATGGGATGCAGCAAAAGTAGTACTAAGAGGGAAGTTTATAGCAATACAGCCCTACCTCAAAAAACAAGAAAAATCTCAAATAAACAGCCTAACACTATACCTAAAAGAACTAGAAAAAGGACAAACAAAGTCAGTAGAAGGAATGAAATAATAAAAGTCAGAGCAGAAATAAGTAAACAGGGACTAAAAAGATAAAAGAAAGGATCAATGAAACCAAGATCTGTTCCTTGAAGTGATAAACAAAATTGACAAACTCTTAGCTAGACTCACTAAGAAAAAAAAGAGAGAAGGCTCAAATACACAAAATCAGAAATGAAATTTCTGGAGAGAAATTACAATGGACACCTCAAAAATACAAAAGGTTATAAGAGAACATTATGAAAAGCTCTATGCCAACAAATTGGATAATCAAGAAGAAATGGATAAATTCTTAGAATGATACAACCTTGCAAAACTGCATCAAGAAATAGAGAATTTGAATAGACTAATCCCCAGTAAGAAGATAGAAACAGTAATCAAAAATCTACCCAAAAATAAAAGTCCAGGACAAGACAGCTTCCCTGGTGAATTCTACCAAACATTCAAACAAGAGTTAATACCTATCCTTCTCAAACTCTTACAAAAAATTGAAGAGGAAAGGAAGTTTCCTAACTTATTCTACGAGGCCAACATTATCCTGATACCAAAACCAAACAAGGACAACACAAAAAAAGAAAATTACAGGCCAGTATCACTGATGAACATCAATGCAAAAATCCTCAACAAAATAGTAGCAAGTCGAATACAACAATACATTAAAAAGATCATACATCATGACCAAGTGAGATTTATTCCAGGGATTCAAGGATGGTTCAACATCTGCAAATCAATCAATGTGATACACCACGTTAATAAAATGAAGAATAAAAATCACATGATCATCTCAATAGATGCAGACAAAGCATTTGACAAGATACAGCATCCATTTATGATTAAAACTCTCAATAAAATGGGTATACAAGGAAAGCACTTCAAAAAGGCTAAGACCATATATGACAAACCCACAGCTAATATCCCTGTAAGAACAGGAAGCAGACAAAATGCCCACTTTTGCCACTCTTGTTTAACATAGGATTGGAAATCCTAGCCACAACAATCAGGCAAGAAAAGGAAATAAAAGGGATCCAAATTGTAAAGGAAGAAGTAAAACTGTCACTATTTACAGATGATATGATTTTATATATAGAAAACTCTAAAGAATCTGCAAAAAAATTAGAAATAATAAACAAATACAGTACAGTTCAGGGTATAATTCCAACATACAAAAATTAGCTGCATTTCTATACACTAACAACGAAGTAGCAGAAAGAGAAATTAAGAATACAATCCAATTTACAATTGCAACAAAAAGAATAAAATATCTAGGAATAAATCCAAACAAAGAGGTGAAAGATCTGTACACTGAAAACTATAAAATATTGTTGAAAGAAATTGAGACGACACAAAGAAATGGATTCCATGCTCTTGGATTGGAAGAATTAGCATAGTTAAAATGTCCATACTTCCTAAAGCAATCTACGTATTCAATGCAATCCCTATCAAAGTTCCAATGACATTTTTCACAGAAACAGAATAAAGAATCCTAAAATTTATATGGAACAATAAAAGACCTCAAATAGTCAAAGGAATCCTGAGAAAAAAAACAAAGCTGGAGGCATCACACTACCTGATTTCAAAATATACTACAAAGCTACGGTTATCAAAACAGCCTATGGTACTGGCACGAAAATAGACACACAGATCGATGGAACAGAATTGAGAGCCCAGAAATAAAATCACACATCAATGGACAGCTAATTTTCAACAAGGAAGCCAAGAACAAACAATGGAGAAAGGAAAGTCCCTTTAATAAACGGTGCTGGGAAAACTGGACAACCACATGCAAAAGAATGAAAGGAGACCATTACCTTACATCATACACAAAAGTTAACTCAATATTTTCCCAAAGAAGATTTACGGATGGCCAACCAGCACATGAAAAGATGTTCAACATCAATAATTATTAGGGAAATGCAAATCAAAACTACAATATGTCACCTCATGCCCATCAAAATGGCTGTTATTAAAAAGACAAGAAATAACAGGTGTTGGAGAGAATGTGGAGAAAAGGGAGCCTTCATACACTGCTGTGGGAATGTATATTGGTGCAGTCACTATAAAAAACAATATAGAGATTCCTCAAAAAGTTAAAAATAGAACTAGCATATGATCTGGCTGTTCCACTTCTGAGTACTTATCCAGAGAACCAGAAAACACTAATTGGAAAAGACATATGTACAGGTATGTTCGTTGCAGCATTTCTCACAACAGCCAAGATTTAGAAGCAACTAACTGGCCATCAACAGAGGAATGGATAAAGATGTGGTATATATACAATGGAATACTACTCAGCCATTAAAAAAATGAAATCTTGCCATTTGTGACAATGCGGACGGACCTTGAGGTTTTTATGCTAAGTGAAATAAGTCAGATGGAGAAATACAATTACCATAAGATTTCACTCACATGTGGAAGATAAATAAATAAACAACACATAGATATGGAGAACAGGTTGGTGGCTACCAGGTGGGAAGAAGGCAAAATGGGTAAAGGGGCACAAGTGTACAGTGACAGATGGCAACCAGACTTTTTGTGGCAAACATGATGCAGTCTGTACAGAAGTCAAAATATAATGATATACACCTGAAATTTATATAATGTTATAAATCAATGTTACTTCAATAAAAAACAGATATAAGCTTTACTGATATTTAATATATATAATACCCTGGAACTCTGGTTCACAATTGAAGACATTTGGGATTCATACGTAAGAAAATTTTTTAAAAGAGCCAAATTCTGTCATTTCTCCTAAAATCTATCCTAAATCTCTTCTGTCTCAGGGCAGGGAACATCTGTGGGCACTTCCTATGGCCCAGTGATGTCATTTCCTTTTGTGGCTATTAGTTCCCTGCAGGGTTTGTGCTTTACTCAACCCAGACCGTCTGATAACAGATGTGATTTCCAGCTGTGTCTGTATACCAACCACAGCGGGTTCATTAATAACAATTATTAAGTACTTTATGTTACAAATCGAGCCTGTAGCAATAGAGAAAACATTCAGTCATTTGTTTTATGGCCTCTTGTCAGAGCTAACTATAAATTCCCATTATCTCAACATTATCAGCACTGCAAAATTGATCTAAGCGTGAGTCATAAATAAAACTACCAAACAGCTCAATCATCCTGGAAAGAACAGAGCATAAATTAACACTTGACGATGTAATGTTATATATGAACTTAAATAATAGCTCAGGCCTTCCTGTCAGCTAATTATGCAAATTATTATTTTTAAGACTTACATTTGTAGTTGCATAGCTGGTGCATCCATTTAGACACACACAGTTCAGTAAATATGCCGTCCGTGTATTGTCCCCCTGTAACCCAAGAGTTCCTACTAATGATGTATGTAGAACAATGAAAATGAAGAGAGAAAAGTGTCAACTGAGAGACTATCTCTTAGGACTATAAGGAATAGGGAAAAAAATCACATTTTCTCTGAATACTATGTTTCATAGGATAAATCATTAAAATGTGGGAAGATTAATAGAAGAGCCACAAACTGTATGCTTTATTGGTTCCTGAGTGGAAATCCATATGGATTTTCAGTCAATTGTAAAAATATTTATTTTTAATATTTTATCTCTCTGTGTTGGGTCCAACCTGTCTTAAATGATGAAGATAGAACAGAAAGATAAACTGAACACATGAATTTAATTTTTAAGAGAAAAATAGTCAATAAACACATGAAAATTGTTGAAACTCACTAGTAACCAAAGACATGCAGATTGAAACCATGAGATATTATTTTTCATATTTTAAAAGTGAATTCCCAGTACTGGGAGGGAGGCAGTGAAGTAGGACATCCAATCATTTGCTAAAAGGTGTATAAAGAGGTTCACACCTGGAAGTCCATTTGGCAATATCTACAAAGAGCTCTAAAAATGTCTTACTTTTTTCTCAATTGAGGTAGAATTGACATACAACATTACAGTAATTTCAGGTATACAACATAATGATTCGATATTTGTATATGTTGCAAAATGGTCACTACAATAGGTCTAGTTAACGTCTAAATATATGGAACTCCTCGTGAATTTGTGTGTCATTCTTGCTTAGGGACAATGTTAATCTCTGTATCATTCCAATTTTAGCATATGCACTGCCAAAGTGAGCACAAGTGTCCATTACTTTTGATCAGTAATTCTAATTCTGGAAAACTTATTAGCTACAGATTTAGTACATAAACACTAATGACACTGAATTTATAATGGCAAAAAAAAAAAAAATAGCAGGACTGGCCTTGTGGAACAGGGGTTAAGCTCGCATGTTCTTCTTCAGCAGCCTGGGGCTCGCCGCCGGTTCGGATCCCAGGGTGCGGACATGGGACCACTTAGCAAGCCATGCTGTGGCAGGCGTCCCACATATAAAGTAGAGGAAGATGGGCACGATGTTAGCTCAGGGCCAGTCTTCCTCAGCAAAAAGAGGAGGATTGGCAGCAGATGTTAGCTCAGGGCTAATCTTCCTCAAAAAAGAATCATTTTGTAAAGATTATTTAATATAAAAGTGTTCACAGAGTCCTTTAAATAGGTTATAAAATCTTATGTATAGTATAATTTCAACTGTTAATCATATTATGAAGTTTTTACACACACATATATACATGCACTCATATACAAGGCAGAAGAAATAACCTAAAATATTGTTTTTTCCACATGATAGAACTATGAATGCTTTTATCATCTGAATAATTTTCTCTATTTTCTAAAATTTCTTTCAGTGGGAGAGAGAGTTTATAACAAATCTGGCTAGTAAAGATTTCAATTCACATTTTTTCCAGGGCTTCCATAACCTGTATCTAATGGACCTGGCCCACCTTGTCTTTCACAAAATCCAACATAACATTGATCACATTCATTTGGTGCTGGCCCTGTGGCACAGCGGTTAAGTTCATTAAGTTCACACGTTAGGCTTTGGTGGCCCGGGGTTCACCAGTTTGGATCCTGGGTGCAGACCTACACACCACTTGTCAAGCCATGCTGTGGCAGGCGTCCCACATAAAATAGAGGAAGATGGGCACGGATGTTAGCTCAGGGCCAGTCTTCCTCAGCAAAAAGAGGAGGATTGGTGGCAGATGTTAGCTCAGGACTAATTTCGCCCCCCACCCCCCGCACAAAAAGGCCAAATTCATTTTCTCACTGCCCCCAAGTCATCCTCTGCCTTCCAAATGAGCCTTTGCTCAAGTTACTTTTCCTCTGTATGCTCAAGGTAACAAAGCTAGCTGAAGAAACTTAAAGTTGGAGTCTTAGTGAACTCAATCTCTTCCTGGAATCACATAGAAACAAGAATACCCCGACAGTCAAAAGTAATCCCCCCCCAAAAAACCTAGGTTTTTCCTAACATCTCTTAACATACATCAAAAGGGGATCCAATTCACCACCAACAGCCACACTGCTCAAAGCCCATCGTGCCACCTGCATGTTTCCCTCACACCCCAACAACACTAGCTCTCTTCCACTCTACCCACGCAACTTTTCTCACCTTCTTCTAACCTCCCCTTCTTCGAGGTTCATTTGACCTCTCTGGCTATGTCTTCTCCCTTTTTCACATCACATCTTTTGTCTCTGACCAGTCTCCAGACTGACAAAGGTAGAACTATGAGAGGTGAGCCTCAGTTTCCACATCTGTGAAGAAGATAAAATAATAAACACTGTCCTACTAATAACATAAAATGTGAGGTTTAAATGTTTTAAAACCGTAAAGCACTGTACATGTTGTGCCTATCGTACCTCCTTTTTCTCATTCAGGCAAGAGGTATTACTAATATGTAACCAAAACTCTGCCAGCACTATTTTACCCACAACTATGGAAGTTATACTTGATTATTCTCTCTCTTATGCCTTCCAAAACAAAATCCATCATTAAATTTATTTTAACTCCAAAATAAACCTCCAAGTTATCCATAGCTCTTTCCATTAGCACCAATCTAACCCAGGCATCTGTAGCTTCTCATCTAGACTACTGAAGTAACCCCTGACTTGTCTTCCCATCCACTCCTGCCCACACCACCATACTTCCCACACAGGAGCCAAACATTTTCTTCAAGAAGTTAATCAAAACTAATTAATTCCAAGAGTCAGAATGTTCAGTGGTTTCTTTAACAGACATGATAGGTCTAGTTATTCGGGTAGCACACAGATAATGAAGTTCATAACAATGGCATAAGAGTACAAAAGAGAAGCTAGAACCCATGAAAAGGATATTTACATGTCAGAGTGAATCTGTAAGTCTGTGCAGTTGGAAGAGAGAGAAGTCTAGTGAAAGCCCCCTCTCACACACACAGCTTCGCTTGCCTCCTTGAATGTGTGAGGTAGAAGAGATGCCTATCAGAGCAACTCACCGAATACGTTGAAATTGACAAATTACTCAGCTTTACAAAAGATATTTGAACACGTTTAAATTGTTTTTCCCGTGCATGACTGCACTAGTGACATTTGTAAACCAAGCATCACTCTGTATGCACTAAGTACCACAATAGCTTCTTATTGCGCTAGGATAAAATCTTCGATCCTTACCATTGACCTACAAGCGTACGCATGACATGGCCCCTTCCTACTCTCCAGCCAATCTCTCCATGGCTTATTATCCTTACACTGACTTCTTATTTCTTTCCTAATTCAGCTCTTTCTCACATTTGTGAGGTGCCATTCCCTCTGCCCTACTCTTCACCTGAATAATTTTCACAAGGGTTTAACCATGTTGAAGCGTGGATGTCAAGCTGGTGTTAGGGTTCAACAGGAATGTATTTGCATGGGTAGCTGAGGAGCCTCCTGAAACAGTACCCCCTTAGGGTAAGAAGCATCCACCTACTGAAATGAGTTCAACCCATTAGCACTATTCATTGAAACGAGAAACTGATTCTGAGGGTGGCATGGGCCTGCTGCCAGTGTTGGTTTCATTCCAATCCCACAGACTGGGAGATTTGTGACTGAAGACTGTTTTGTAAAAGTAATTGCTTTTTCTCTTCTGGGAAACTGGTTCACTATATAAAGAAAAATAAGTCGGATCCCTTACTGTATTAGATACACTTAGTCGCTTGTTCAGTATCCATTTCCTCCTTCTTCTTTCTTGATTGAACTTTGGTTTTATTTGGGGTGTCGCTGCGTCAGGTTAAGGGCTTGCTTCTGCATCCTCCCTGAAAGCTCACAGTGTCCGTGTGGCAGACACATTTATGGCTAATGACATATGCAGGACATTCCCAGGAAAAGGAACGGATGTGCCTGACAACATCTTTCCCCCTTTCCCATACCTTTCTCTCTTGAATGTGGACACGATATCTGGATCTCCAGCAGTCACTTGCTAACCATGAAATGACAAACATGAAGCAAAAGTGGAGAGATTCAGAGATTCTGGCCTGATACCATCAAGCTACTGAACAACTCTATCAGACATTTATTTCCAACTTTACGTGACCCTCCCTAGTTATTTATGAGAGAATCAAATATGTTCATGAAATCTAGATAGCTGCTGTGTTTTTTTCTTCAAGAAACTACTGCAATTTATGTGATCTCACACTTCAGCAAAGCTAGAAAGCCCTTGAAGTTTCAAAACTGTGTGGTGGTTTGTGGCAAGGCAAAGGAGAAAAGCTCTTTCCTTATTATGTCTCAAATTAAGTGTAAAATGGTAATTGAGACGTTTTCCTGAAATGCTCATTCCCAAAAAAGCAGCAATTACAGGAGAGGCAGTGTCCAACTGAGAACAGTTACTGATTTCTGGAAGCTGAGACATTAACAGAAGCATGTAAGTGAAGGAAGTTTTAGGTCATCCCTCTCAGATCGTGACAGATAAGTGGTTGATATAATCAGCAATGATATTAACATCCTAAATAACATAAATAATAGGGTACCCCTAATCGATGTCGACCAAACTCTATTCTGAGGACAGAGGACATGCTGCATTTTCCGAGTGTTCCTGGAACAGTCGTATGGAGTGCTTTCCGAGTCTTAGGTAGAAGAGAGCTTTGAGTAAAACTTGCTTGTACGGTTTCACTAAAACTCTAGAGCTATTCTGTCCACCATGGTAGCCTCTAGACTCAAGTGGCTATGTAAATTTAAATGATTTAAAATAAAATAAAATTTAAATTTGAGTCACACTAGCCACATGTGGCTATTGGACAGCACAGATACAGAACATTTTCATCATTGCAGAAAGTTCCACTGAACAATGTTATCTAGGGCCTGAGACACAGACTGTATGGCTTGGACAGTGCTCAGTATACAACGTACATAACTGGCTTGATTCCCACCAGAAAGTAAGCTCCAAGAGGGAAGAGACTGTTACCGAAATTATGCACTGCTCTGTCTCTTATCTCTAGGCAAAAGCTTATCCATACCTGGTGGTCAATAAATAATTGCTTGGTGAATTCAGAGTTCTCAGTTCTGTTAGGTATAACGTGGAGTATGTTTAGTCTCAAAATTGTTTGTACTTTTCTTGGCCTTGCACATTCAGTCTGCCTAGAGCACACATTTCACTTTTTTCCCATTCTATTCCTATTTAAATTTTAGTCCAGTCTAATGATTTCCATAATCTCATGAAAATGGAAAAACTCAGTCTTTCCCCCTGTTGTAGGGGAAACCCAGTTCTTCTCTACTGTATTTCTCTCCTGTGAGTCTCCTTTACTATTCACACAGAACTCTTCACTTCTGACACTTCCGGTCACCAAATGTGTGGAATTTTTCCCCACAACAGGTAATTCTCTGCGACACCAGCTGGATGTCCTACAATTTAACTCAATTCTGACACTATGTACCTGGAGGTAGCATCAGATGCCACAGGTTAAGGGCTCAGCCCCACAACATTGCCCCTCACACATACTTGTGTCGACGAAAATAATCCATAACCAATCTATAAATGAAAATTTGGGTGAGTTTATTCTGAGCTTAAATTTTAGGATTATAACCCGGGAGAGTCTTTCCACAAAGGAACAGAGCACTCCAAAGAAGTGGGGGTATAAGGGTGGTTATATACCCTCAAAGAGTATGTTTCACATATGATTGAAATGTCCCTTTTACAATAGTCACGAGGCTGCTCTGTCAGCACAGCGATTGATGGAAACGGCAGATAGGTCTGCTGTCTCAGTGAATGCCGTGGGGTGGCAGGTGTGTTGCCTCGGGCTTGGGGGTCACAGATGAGCGCTGCAATCGGTTCCCAGCCTAAAGAAAGATGCTTAATCTTTAAGAAGATGCCAACATTGGGAGGGGGAGAGAAGTTGCACCTTTATCTCAAGGGCCTTTTGCTCTTGCCAGGAGGAATCTCTAAAGCAGATATACAATGCATAGTCAACTGCCTCCATCAGGCCCTTTTGGAAAGACAAGGTCAGGCCGAATTAGGTTTATACCAAATGGCTTCCTCATATATTCCAATATATCCTATTACTTGCCATTTTTATTTGTCACTTGAGATGCCAGTCGCAAGCCTAGGTTATAACCCGTGCTTCCGACCAACTGGCTACTGATGGAAGGTTCCCACGACTCCCTCCCCAGGTTTGATTAATTTGCTAGAGTGGCTTGTAGAGCTCAGGGAAACACTTACTTACGTTCACCAGTTTATTAAAGGATATAATAAAGGTTATGGATGAACAGCCAGATGAAGAGACACGTAAGGCAAGGTGTGGGAGGGTCCCGAGCACAGGAGCTTCTGTCCTGTGGAGTTGGGGTGTGTCACCCTCCGTTTACCAACCTGGAAGCTCCCTGGACCCCATACTTTGGGGATTTTATGGAGGCTTCATCACATAGGCATAATTAATTAACTCCATTTTTAGCCCCTCTCCCATCCCTGGAGGATGGTGGATGGGGCTGAAAATTCCAAGCTTCTAATCATGGCTTAGTCTATTTGGTGACCAGCCCCCATCCAGGAGCCATCCAGGAGTCACCCACAGTTGCCTTATTAGAACAAAAGACGTTTCTGGTGCTGTTATCACTTAGGAATTTACAAGGGTTTTTAGGAGCCCTGTGTCAAAAACACAGTCATAGACAAGTATTAGAATAAGAAATGCTCCCAGTGTTCTTGTCACTTAGGAATTTACAAGGGTTTAGGAGCTCTGTGTCAGGGACAGGGTCAAAGACAAAGTGAGAACAAGAGATGCTCCTGGTGTTCTTACCACTTAGGAAATTACAAGGCTCTCAAGAGCTCTGTGCCAGGAACGGAGGGCAGTGACCAATATATGTATTTTTTATTATCTCACACTCATCCACTTATTACAATCTCAGTCTTATTCAGGGAAATATTCTGTCAAATTCAAATATCATTTTTACAATCACCATGTACGGTTTCTCTCCAGTGACCAGGTAGGACACTCACTCTTGCCTTCTCCCCCCCTTTCTCTTTCCGTCTCCTTGTTGCTGGTTCTACTGTCCTCACTTTATCATCAGAGTGCAAACTTCAAGATGTCTCACCCTCCCCTGTCTTGTTCAGGAGAGGAGGCAGCAGCAAGGGGAGAGAGAGGAGACTTTGACCTTGTGACTGCCGGTCCACTTCAAGTGGGCAGGGGCTCCTCCAGTCTTGGTCTGCTTCTCGTACTATCTGTGGTTTTTGTTTTTGAGGTCATCTCATTGTATGAGGTTGCACTCTTTTGTTAGGGCCTCACCTAGGCTCCCTCCATCTTGGAGAAGATTCTTCAGCCTCCTCGCCAACTCTACCAGAGAGACAATTGCTGATGTCACTCTGGCTTTTCTTAATAACTGCTTATTTCTGCTTCATATTTCCAATATCTTTCCTTACTTCTTTGAAAATATTTTTTCTTGTACTTATTTTAAATTCCTATCTGTTCGACTCCATTAACTGCTCCTCTAGAATAAGTACCATATTGTGCATCTTTCTTTTTAATCTTTATGTACCTCAGATGCTTGCTTATCTTTGTCAGCTCATATTCCTTTGATGGTATCAGTTTCCCGGATGCTCAGAACAAGATAGTGTGCTTGGATATGTACTTTGGCATTGTTGAATATATATGATATTTAAAACCAAGGAAATGGATGACATCACCTAGGGAGAAAATCTGTAGAGTGAGACAAGAAAAGGATTATGATAGAGCTTAAAGGAATTCTAATATTTGAAGGTTAGGAAAAAGTAAAGGAGTCAGCAAAGAATACTGAGAGCCGGAGGCATACGAGGAGCACAGAGAGGCTGCAGTGCTACAGAAGCCAAGCACATTTAGTGAGGAGGGCACAGGCATTTGTGTCAAATCTGTTTCAAGTAAGATGAAAAGTGAAAAACTTGACTTTGCAAACAAAAAGCAACAATTTCTCTCAATCCTTTGGATCACATGAAGGCTGTGGAGACACTCTTGCTAGTTTTTCTGTGTAGCAGGCACAAAGATGGACATGAAAGAGCAAAAGGCTATGCTTTCCATCTTTCTACCACAGAGTAAAGTCACTTATTCCACAGCCACTTCAATCACCCCCCTAACTCAGGAGGAGCCACCACAAGAAGCGAACGTCTGGCATGGCCTTCTACTCACAAAAGAAAACAGGAAATTTTGCCCAGAGGTTGGTAAGGGTTTGGTTGCCTTCTTGATAGGCTAACCCTCAAAAGCAAGGAGACAGCCTACTCCTAGGAGATGAGTCGGGCCCCCAGCCACCATCTTACCGTCATTCAGGCAGAATGTGAGAACTGGACAAAACAAATAGTCCAAAGGTTTCCCAACTGCGTCCTGCCAGGTTTTTGGGGTATCCTACATATTCGACTCAAATGGTAGATAGATAGATATCTAAATAGATAGATAGAGATAGATACCTGCCTATATTTAAGAAAATAGTATGTATATAGAAATACATTTTATGTCAGTTTTTAATGCATTGGAGACAAACAAATGCATTAACTTGTGTAATAATACTAGCTAAATTTTGTGCGGACTTCAGTTGACAGCATTCTCACCATCTTGAAACTGCAAGGTGAGCTGTTCAAAAATATATATGTGTATCATTTGAACTAATCTTTGTGATTGATTCAGGAATTTGCTGATAGAGGAAAGAATAGGTCACTGGGGCAAAAATGCAAATATCATGCATAACACTGACTTCTAGTCATTAAAATAGCTTCATTGTTCTAATTGAACTTTGTAGGCAATGTTAAACTTTAGCTTAGAAAATTATTTCTAATAACAAAATATCACTTTGTTTTTTCTTTTCCATTGGGATTCTTTTCCTACATTTTGTTTTTGTTGTTGTTGTCATCATTGTTTTACATTTTTACTGAAATGTAACAAACATACAGCAAAGACTCGAAGTCTTAAGCTTGATGAAATGGTATAAAGAGAACACATTCATGTGACCATCCCAAGATCAAGAATAGAGCATTAGGAGCACCCCAGAAGCTCCTTCATGCCCACACTTAATCACTTGTGCCTTCCTCCTCCCCAAAGATAAGTACTATTCTGACTTAATATTTTGACACCATAAATTCATATTGCCTATTTTTAAACTTGATATAAATGAAATAATTCGGAATGGATCTTTTTGAGACTGGATTCTTTTGATAACATTATATTTATAAGATTTATATATTTCATTATGTGCAGTTCATTCATTTTCATAAATATGTAGAACTTTGTGATATGAATATACCAAATTTATCTCTTTTACTCTCAATGGACATTTTGGTTTTATGTGTTTTTTTTATTATTATAAGGGCAACTGTGATCTTTCACATATTTTGGTACACAAAAATTTTGTGGTTATAGGATGTACATGCATTTAACTTGAGTAGGTAATGACAAAAAATTTTTCAAAGTGGTTGTATGACTACCCAAAGCCATCTATAGATTCAGTGCAATTCCTACCAAAATTCCAATGGCGTTTTCCACAGAAATAGAAAAAACAATCCTACAATTCATATGAAACCACAAAAGACCCTGAATAGCCAAAGCAATCTTGAGAAAAAGAACAAAGTAGGAGACATCACACTTGCTTATTTCAAACTTTATTACAAAGCTATAATAATCAAAACAGCATGGTACTGACATAAAAATAGACACATAGACCAATGGAACAGAATCAAGAGCCCAGAAATAAACCCACACATATACAGTCAACCAGCATTTGACAAGGGAGCCAAGAATACTCAATGAAGAAAGGATAGTCACAAATGGTGCTGGGGAAACTGATATTCACATGCAAAAGAATGAAATTGGACCCCTATCTTATACTACTCACAAAAATTAACTCAGAATGGATTAAAGACTTAAATGTAAGACCGGAAACCATAAAACTCTTAGAAAAAAATAGGGAAAAACACTCCTTGACACTGGTCTTCACAACTTTTTGGATATGACACCAAAAGCATAAGCAACAAAAGCAAAAATAAACAAGTGGGACTATGTGAAATTGAAAAGCTTCTGCACAGCAAAAGAAATAGTCAACAAAATACAAAATGAAAAGCCAACCTACAGAATGGGAGAAAATACGTGTAAACCGTATACTTGGTAAGGGGTTAATATCCAAAGTATATAAGGAACTCATACAATTCAATAGCAAAAAAACAAATAATCTGATTTAAAAAAATGAGCAGAGGACCTGAATAGACATTTTGCCAAGAAGACATCCAAATGGCCCACGGGCACATGAAAAGATGTTCAGCATCACCAAGCATCAGGAAAATGCACAACCGCAATAAGATATCACCTCACACCTGTTGGAATGGCTACTATCAAAAAACAAGAGGGGCTGGCCCTGTGGCCGAGTGGTTAAGACTGTGTGCTCCGCTGCAGGCGGCCCAGTGTTTCGTTGGTTCGAATCCTGGGCACGGACATGGCACTGCTCATCAAACCACGCTGAGGCAGCGTCCCACATGCTACAACTAGAAGGACCCACAACAAAGAATATACAACTATGTACCGGGGGGCTTTGGGGAGAAAAAGGAAAAAATAAAATCTTTAAAAAAAAAACAAGAGATAACAAATGCTTGTGAGGATATGGAGCAAAGGGAACCCTTGTGCACTACTGGTGGGAATGTAAATTGGTGCAGCCACTATGGAAAACAGCAGGGAGGTTCCTCAAAAAATTAAAAATAGAACTATCGTTTGATCCAGTAATTCTGTTTCTGGGTATATATCCAAAGGAAATAAAATCACTATCTCAAAGAAATAGCTGTATCCCTCCGTTCATCACAGCATTATTCATAATATTCAAGATATGGAAACAACCTAAGTGTCCATCAACAGATGAATGAATAAAGAAAATATGGCATACGTATATATATCACACACCATAGATTATTATTCAGCTATAAAAAAGAAGGAACTCATACCTTTTGCAATAACATGGACGGACATTGGGGGCATTATGCTAAGTGAAATAAGTCAGACACAAAAAGACAAATATTGTATGACCTCACTTGTATGTGAAATCTAAAAATGCTGAACTAACAGAAACAGACTAGAATGGTAGTTGCCAGAGGCTGAGCGGTGGGGAAAATGAAAAGACGTTTGTCAAAGCATACAAATTTTGAGTTATGAGATGAATAAGTTCTGGGGTCTAATATACAGTATGGTGACTAATATACAGTATGTATTGTATACTTGAAAGTTGCTAAGAGAGTAGATCTTAAGTGTTCTCATCACACATACAAAAAATGGTAATTATGCGAGCTGATGGAGGTGTTAACTACCGTTATTGTGGTAATCATTTCACAATACACGTATCAAATCATCACATTGTACACCTTAAACTTATACAATGTTACATGTCAAATATCTCTCAATAAAGCTGGAAAAATAAAACAAAATAAATGATTTCTAGGGGAAAAAAGTGGTTGTATGAAAATTACACACCTCCAGCAGTGCTTGAGAATTTCCATTGCTCTACATAGAACCCTTAGTATTATCAGTATTTTTAATTTTAGCAAGTCTGGTAGTTATATACTGATATCTCTTTGTGATTTTAGTTTGCATTTCTCTGATGACTAATGAGGTTGTAGCTTCTTTTCACATGTTTTATGGCCATTTGTTAAGTACCGGGTCAGGACTTTTGCCCACTTTTCTGTTGGACATCTGGCTCTTATTGATTTGTAGGAGTTTCATATAGACAAAGACAGATTCCAGATATGAGCGCTTTGTTAGTTATTGTATATTTCATCTATCTTCTGATAGATGTGGCTTACATTTTCACTCTCCTGATGGTGTCTTTTGACAACCAGAAGTTCCCAATTTTACTGTAGTCCAACTTATCAAATTTTCCTCTAAAGGAAGTTATTTTTGTACTCTCTTAAAGAAATGTTTGCCTGTCCCAAGGATAAAGATAGTCTCTTATGTTATCCTCTCAAAGCCTATTATTTAACCTTTTGCATTTAGATCTAAAATTTACTTGGAATTGATTTTTGTGTGTGGTGTGAGGTAGACTTTACCTTTAGTGTTTTTTAGGGGAAAAGGGGATAAAAATATTTCCACTCTTACAATAGTCTGAAAATCTTATGGCTATTCCATATCATCTTTAACAGGGTACAGAAATGAAACCCAAAAAGATGAAGTGATTTTCCTAGAGTCATATATCTATGACTGACCCTAGTAGCCATTGACCCAAATTCTAATTTTAAATTTCTTCTCCTTCTTCTCTTCTCTTTTCTGTCTTCCTTAAGGGCCAATATCCTTATGCTCTTCCCACTACTTCTCCATTTAAAAGTATTTTCTGTATTTATATAAGATATCAATGGTCACCGCTTAGTGTTATCATTCCCATGGGTATCTATATTTCAAACAATCATTAAGTAAGAAAATGATGACATTCTAGGTTAGAATTATGAGAGGCTGCCATTTTGTGTGGAAGAATTAGGCAGGTGTGACAAGACGTTAAAAGATCTTTTCTTGGGAGCTTTCAAAGATGGCGCCATGAGTAGTCCTCTTTGTCTCTCGCCCTTCGAGTCTACAATTATTTGGACACTTATCGCTTGACAAAGGATATCCAGACAGCATCTCAGGACGTCTGAGACACCCACGCGACTATACATCGGAAGGCGGACGGACTTTCCTCCGGGAGGATGTGGAAATAGGTGAAAACTCTCTGACCCCGACGGGCAGCCTAGTACCTGCAAGTGGCTTTCTTCCAACGGACGCCCCCAGAGGATCCACACACATCTAGGGCAGGAGCGAGAACACAACAGAGGAGCGACGGTGGAAACAAGTGACCAGAACCCTACCTAAACCCCCCGCAATTACTCCTAAACGCAGAGGGAAACTTTGGAGTTGCACACCTGAGCCCGCGGGGAGAGTCTCTCCCCGCCATTGGCGGGGAGACCCAGCCTGGTGCTCGGGGCGCCCGGAGGGTCCCAGAGAGAGTCACAGAGGGTACGGAGGTCTCCCAGCTGCCGTTGCCCGCCCCGTGGGACTAGGGATTGCCGGAGATCTCGGAGAGGACCGGGGCTGGGGGAACTTTCAAAGGCTGGTTCCACGACCCGGAGGGGAAGCGCCGGAGTTCTGCCAGGCAGCAGACAAAACTCTCTGTCTGCCATTAGCAGAGGGGCCACGCCCAGCATTCAGGGCTCCTGGGAGAGGCCCGGAGAGAAGCCCAGAGGGCGGGGCGACCCCCAGCTGCCGTTGCCCGCCCCGTGGGGCTAGAGATTGCCAGAGATCTCGGAGAGGACCGGGGCTGGAGAGAGTTCCAGAGACCCAGCTTAGTAGCCTAGGGGGAAATCCTACAGGCTCACAGCAGCCTTAGGGAAAGCCTCTGCACAGCACCAGTAGAAGGCACCCAGCCGCCAGCCACAAGGCTGGAAGACCCCAGGGCAAAAGCAGCATAGCTAGGTGTACTAATCACAGACTGTAGAAGATGCCAATAGCTCTCCTGTGACCCATAGAGGACAAGTGAGATTCGGTGGGTGCCGACAGCAACGGAGCGACAAATATAAGTGATCCCACCCCTGGCCGCTGGAAAAGCCCATAACACCGTTGCAGACCCCAAGGAGAGAGCACATCTAGGTGGGCTGCAACAGTAGGCACCTGCAGCCTGAAGCCCCCCTGTGACGGCCCCCACAGCAGAGGAGGGAATCCAAAGGGCCACTGTGGCTACGAAGAGGGGCCCAGGCCCAGTTAGCAACTACGGACAGGGTTCCTGGTTGGTGAAGTATAAACAGCTGCTCCCCCCACCGCAGCAGCTGAAACAAGTGAAAGGAGCAAGTAAACTCTATCTCCATGCGGAGGCACAAATCAACAACATCAAGCAATATGAAAAAATACATTAAATCTCCAGAACAGAAAGAAAGTAACAAATACACAGAAAACAATCCCAAAGAAAATGAGATATATAACCTAAATGATGATGACTTCAAAACAGCCATCATTAAGATTCTCAATGAGTTAAGAGAGAATTCTGACCGACAACTCAACGAGTTCAGGAGCTATGTCACAAAAGAGTTTGATACGATAAAGAAGAACCAAACAGAAATATTGGAAATGAAGAACACAATAGAGGAGATTAAGAAAAATCTAGATGCTCTGAACAGTAGGGCCGATAATATGGAGGAAAGAATTAGCAATTTGGAAGATGGTAATATAGAATTGTTGCAGGCAGAGGAGGAGAGAGAAGCAAGACTTAAAAGAAATGAAGAAACTCTCCGAGAATTATCAGACACAATTAGGAGATGCAACGTAAGGATTATAGGTATACCAGAGGGAGAAGAGAAGGAGAAAGGGGCAGAAAACCTATTCAAAGAAATAATGGCTGAGAACTTCCCAAATCTGGTGAGGGAGATGGATCTTCAGGTGACAGAAGCCAATAGATCTCCAAACTTTATCAATGCAAGAAGACCAACTCCACGGCATATAGTAGTGAAGCTAGCAAAAGTCAATGACAAGGAGAAAATATTAAGGACAGCCAGGCAAAAGAAACTAACCTACAAAGGAACCCCCATCAGGCTATCAGCAGATTTCTCAGCAGAAACTTTACAGGCTAGAAGAGAGTGGAATGATATATTCAAAAATCTGAAGGACAAAAATCTACAGCCGAGAATTCTCTACCCAGCGAAAATATCCTTCAAATATGATGGAGAAATAAAAACTTTCCCAGATAAACAAAAATTAAGGGAGTTCATTGCCACAAAACCTCCTCTTCAGGAAATCCTCAGGAAAACCCTCATTCCTGAAAAATCCAAAAAAGGAAAGGGGCTACAAAACCAAGAGCAGAGGAGATAAGTAGAAGGACAACAACAGAGAGTAGCAGCTCTACATCAGAACAGATTAAACCATGGGACGAGAAACAAAGGAAACTGAAGAAAACTGGAAAACAAGACACAAAATGGGAGTGGTAGGCCCCCACGTCTCAATAATCACTCTAAATGTAAATGGATTGAACTCCCCAATCAAAAGACACAGAGTGGCAGGATGGATCAAAGAACAAGATCCAACAATATGCTGCCTCCAGGAAACACACCTCAGCCCCAAAGACAAACACAGACTCAGAGTGAAGGGATGGAGAACAGTACTCCAAGCTAATAATGAACAAAAGAAAGCAGGTGTCGCTATACTAATATCAGACAAGGTAGATTTCAAAGCAAAACAGATAAAGAAAGATAAAGAGGGACAGTATATAATGATAAAAGGGACTCTCCACCAAGAAGACATAACACTTATAAATATATACGCACCCAACACAGGAGCACCAAAATTTGTAAAGCAACTCTTAATAGAACTAAAAGAAGACATCAACAACAATACAATAATAGTAGGGGACCTCAACACACCATTAACACCAATGGACAGAACATCCAGACAGAAAATCAACAAGGAAATAATAGAATTAAATGAAAAATTAGACCAGATGGACTTAATAGATATATATAGAACACTTCATCCAAAAACAGCAGGTTACACATTCTTCTCAAGTGCACATGGAACATTCTCAAGGATTGACCATATTTTGGGAACCAAAGCAAACATCAATAAATACAAGAGAGTTGAAATAATATCAAGCATCTTTTCTGATCATAACGCTATTAAACTAGAAATCAACTACAAGAAAAAAGCAGAGAAAGGTGCAAAAATGTGGAGACTAAACAACACGCTTCTCAACAAACAATGGATCATTGAAGAAATTAAAGAAGAAATTAAATATTATCTGGAGACAAATGAAAATGAGAACACGACATACCAAATCATTTGGGATGCAGCAAAAGCAGTCCTAAGAGGGAAATTCATCGCAATACAGGCTCACCTCACTAAACAAGAAAAAGCTCACGTAAGCAACCTCAAACGACACCTAACAGAACTAGAAAAAGAAGAACAAACAAAGCCCAGAGTCAGTAGAAGGAGGGAAATAATAAAAATAAGAGCAGAAATAAACGATATTGAAACAAAAAAGACAATAGAAAGGATCAATGAAACAAAGAGTTGGTTCTTCGAAAAAATTAGCAAAATTGACAAACCCCTAGCCAGACTCACCAAGAAAAGAGAGAAATCGTAAATTAATAAAATCAGGAATGACAGAGGAGAAATCACAACAGATACCAATGAAATACAAGAGATCATAAGAGAATACTATGAAAAACTATATGCCAACAAATTGAACAACCTGGAAGAAATAGACAAATTCCTAGACTCCTACAATCTCCCCAAACTGAATCAGGAAGAAATGGAGAATCTGAATAGACCAATCACAAGTAAGGAAATAGAAACGGTAATCAAAAACCTCCCCAAAAACAAGAGTCCAGGACCAGACGGCTTCTCTGGAGAATTCTACCAAACATTCAACGAAGACTTAATACCTATTCTCCTCAAACTGTTCCAGAAAATTGAGAAAGATGGAGAACTCCCTAACACATTCTATGAAGCCAACATCACTCTGATCCCAAAACCTGACAAGGACAACACAAAGAAGGAGAACTACAGGCCGATATCACTGATGAACATAGATGCAAAAATCCTCAACAAAATTTTGGCAAACCGATTACAACAATACATCAAAAAGATTATACACCATGATCAAGTGGGATTTATACCAGGGACACAGGGATGGTTCAACATCCGCAAGTCAATCAACGTGATACACTACATCAACAAAATGAAAAACAAAAACCACATGATCATCTCAATAGATGCAGAGAAAGCATTCGACAAGATCCAACACCCATTTATGATAAAAACCCTCAGTAAAATGGGTATAGAAGGAAAGTACCTCAACATAATAAAGGCCATATATGATAGACCCACAGCCAACATCATACTCAATGGACAAAAGCTGAAAGCCATCCCTCTGAGGACAGGAACAAGACAAGGGTGCCCACTTTCACCACTCCTATTCAACATAGTACTGGAGGTGCTGGCCAGAGCAATTCGGCAGGAAAAAGAAATAAAAGGAATCCAAATAGGTAACGAAGAAGTAAAACTCTCGTTGTTTGCAGACGACATGATCTTATACATAGAAAACCCCAAAGAATCCACAGAAAAACTATTAGAAATAATCAACAACTACAGCAAAGTAGCAGGGTATAAAATTAACGTGCATAAATCAGTAGCATTTCTATACACTAACAATAAACTAACAGAAAAAGAACTCAAGAACTCTATCCCATTCACAATCGCAACGAAAAGAATAAAATACCTTGGGATAAACTTAACCAAGGAAGTGAAGGATCTATACAATGAAAACTACAAGACTTTCTTGAAAGAAATAGGCGATGACATAAAGAGATGGAAAAACATTCCTTGCACATGGATTGGAAGAATAAACATAGTTAAAATGTCCATACTACCTAAAGCAATATACAGATTCAATGCTATCCCAATCAGAATCCCAAGAACATTCTTCACAGAAATTGAACAAACAATCCTAAAATTCATATGGGGGAAAAAAAGACCGCGAATTGCTAAAGCAATCCTGAGCAAGAAAAACAAAGCCGGCGGAATCACAATCCCCGATTTCAAAACATACTACAAAGCTACAGTGATCAAAACAGCATGGTACTGGTACAAAAACAGGTCCACAGATCAATGGAACAGAATTGAAAGCCCAGAGATAAAACCACACATCTATGGACAGCTAATCTTCAACAAAGGAGCAGAGGGCCTACAAGGGAGAAAAGAAAGTCTCTTCAACAAATGGTGCTGGGAAAACTGGACAGCCACATGCAAAAGATTGAAAATTGACCATTCTTTTTCACCACACACCAAAATAAACTCAAAATGGATCAAAGACCTAAAGATTAGGCCTGAGACAATAAGTCTTTTGGAAGAGAATATAGGCAGTACACTCTTTGACATCAGTTTCAAAAGAATCTTTTCAGACACTGTAACTCCTCAGTTGAGGGAAACAATAGAAAGAATAAACAAATGGGACTTCATCAGACTAAAGAGCTTCTTCAAGGCAAGGGAAAACAGGATTGAAACAAAAAAACAGCTCACTAATTGGGAAAAAAAAATTACAAGGCACTTATCCGACAAAGGGTTAATCTCCATAATATACAAAGAACTCACACTGCTTAACAACAAAAAAAACAAACAACCCGATCAAAAAATGGGCAGAGGACATGAACAGACATTTCTCAAAAGAAGATATGAATATGGCCAATAGACACATGAAAAGATGTTCATCATCGCTAACCATCAGGGAAATGCAAATCAAAACTACACTAAGATATCACCTTACCCCCGTTAGATTGGCAAAAACATCCAAAACCAAGAACGACAAATGTTGGAGAGGTTGTGGAGAAAGAGGAACCCTCATACACTGTTGGTGGGAATGCAAACTGGTACAGCCACTATGGAAAACAGTATGGAGATTTCTCAAAAAGTTAAAAATAGAAATACCCTATGACCCAGCCATCCCATTACTGGGTATCTATCCTAAGAACCTGATATCAGAAATCTCAAGAGTCCGTTGCACCCCTATGTTCATCGCAGCATTATTTACAATAGCCAAGACGTGGAACCAGCCTACATGCCCAGAAACTGATGATTGGATAAAGAAGATGTGGTATATATACACAATGGAATACTACTCAGCCATAAAAAAAGACGAAATTGGCCCATTCACAACAACGTGGATGGACCTCGAGGGCATTATGTTAAGCGAAATAAGTCAGTCAGAGAAAGACGAACTCTATATGACTCCACTCATAGGTGGAAATTAGTATATTGAGAAGGAGATCTGATCGGTGGTTACCAGGGAAAAGGGGGGGTGGGGGGAGGGTACGGAGGGGGAAGTGGTGTACCCACAACATGACTAACAAAAATGTACAACTGAAATCTCACAAGGTTGTAATCTATCATAACATTAATAAAAAAAAAAAAAAGATCTTTTCTTGTTGCTAAAGTCTCAAGGTTTAGAATAAAGGTAATAGAGGTTTACACATTCTAGAGAGGTGCTACACACAACAGCAGGACATGCTACAAGTGGCCAAACTGGCCCTATGACCATCACCCTCAAAAGCTATATAACATAAGGCTTGAGATTCATTGAAGGAAAGGACTTTTTGAAGAGCATTCATAGGAGTAGAGAAAGTTGTCATTTTCCTTTTCTCCTCACAGCTAAAAATTATTGATCTAGCAATTAGTGAGCACTCAGTATGTGTTAAAAACTATACCAAGTCTGTAGAAGACTTATTTAATTGTGACAATATTCCTATGAAATAGACACCTGCACCGCCAGACCCCTAGCATGAGCGCCTCTGTAAATTTTGTGCCCTGGGTGTCTCCCTCGCTTCACCCTAGTCCTGGCCTTGCTAGAGAGAAATGAATAGCAAGAATGTACACAAAATCTCACATTCCGGTCTCTCAGATTCTACAATCAATTTATGTTTTACCAATGGATCCACTTAAACAATACTTAGATAGAAGTAAGCAAAGGCCATCTTTCTGTTGCTGTTTATGCTGGTGGGTAAAGTCCTGAACATATGAGAATCAAAATGCAATAGTGGCAGCCAGACGTGGGCATTCTAGTGCCTGGGTCGAGCATTACAAGTGTCAAGAGGTATTTATGGCAAAGACAGTGGTTTTCTGATGCCTGGATTGCAACTCTAGTAGTGTGTCCTTAAGCCCAATGATTTCAACCCTTGACTCAATGCCGGCAGCAATTCCAATTTTATTTTGAAGCACCTAATTTTTCATATTAAGTCCTTTCCTGCTTAAGACACCCACAGCAGTTTCTGTTTCATGCAACAAGGGATAAAGAATGGCACTGGTATTTGAATTTTTGCTTTGCCATAATAGACACATCAAATCTGGTACATACAGAGAGTCAAGCCTTTCCCCTCTGGAACTCACTCTGTCATGAGCCAAGACAGCTATGGAGTCAGGGGCCAGGTGGTATCCACACCGAGGCAGCAAGAGCTGGCATGTGCTTCCCTTTTCATTAAAAGCAGCTCTGGGCAAAGATGCCATCCTATGGATCTAAATCAGATCACCCTGGAAACTATTTGCTCTGCGCTCATCACCAGTGCCACACACACTTTCCCAAGCTACTGATCTTCAGGTTTCCTTCTTGGCCACATTGCTGATCCTCTCAGGGTCAGCTCCTCGCTCTCCTTCTGAGAACTCAACCCTGTACTTCACCTTGGCTGTCCCCCATAACTTTACCTCCTGGGCATACATGAATCCTTGTTCATTCACTGCTTCTATAACACACAACCCTGCACATCCTGGTCTTTATCCTGCCAACCTTCATGTTGAGGCAGAAATACTTTATATTAGTATTTTTGATTTGGGTAGGAAAATCACCAGAAATTTGTAATAAGTAACAAAGCAGTGATGTTTTTGGCAGGACTTTGGCTGTCTCTCAGCGGGATATATTTTTTGCCTTGCAAGGCAGCTTAATCATAACCTTAATGATGTCTCCCCACTGCTTAATATGGTGCTGCTCTTGTCTCCAGAGTCAGACGCTGTGTGGACACGTAGGCTCCCCAGGGCTTCGACGTGTTTGAGTTGTCAAGCTCGGCTCTTAGAAAGCTGTTAATTTCCTCTGAGGTAATTTGACTGTGATTAAGTTAAGCTGCCACCAGGTGGACATTGGAGACTTAGTTAAGCCATTTTAATCTCAGTAGCCAGACTCCCTATAGGCATGATAAAATGAAGGGAGAATGTAGTTTGATTTCCACTTAATTGTGTTTAAAAAAAAGAAAAAAAATAGTAGTTTAGCATACTACTTAACTAGAATTGAAATAGAGTAGTATAAAGATAGCTGATTCATGTGTTTAACCAATATTTATTGAGTACCTGCTACTTCAAAAAGATTGCTCTAGAATCAGGGATGGGGCAGAGAATATGACCAACCAAGCACTTGATTTCACAGAGCTTACATCCTTGGGGGTAAAACAACAAACAAATAAAAATACATGTTGATGCTATATAACATTATGTGTTATGATACATGATATCATAATATACAATGATATAATGATACTTTATATATAAATATAATGTCCCGGGCCTAGGATATTACTATACACTACTGTAGACTTTATAAACACTGCACACTTAGGCTATACTAAATTTATTTTTAAAAAGTCTTTATTCAATAAATTAAACTTATCTTACTGTAATTTTTTTATTTTATTAACTTTTTAATTTTTTTAACTTTTTGACTCGTAAAAACACAGCTTAAAACAAAAACATTATATAGCTATACAAAGATATTTTCTTTCTTTATATCTTTATTCTATAAGCTTTTTTCTATTTTTAAAGATTTTTATTTCTTTACCTTTTAAATTTTTTTGTTAAAAACTAGGACACAAACACACACATTATCCTAGGCCTACACAGCATCAGGACCATCAATATCACTGTCTTCCCCCTCCACGTCCTGTCCCACCAGAAGGTCTTCAGGGGCAATAATACGCACGGAGCTGTCGTCTCCCATGATAACGATGTCTTCTACTGAAACACCTCCTGAAGGACCTGGCTGAGGCTCTTCTTCAGGAGATGTTACTCTTTTCAGAAATACATCCCTGGTGGTTTGCTTGGTTTGTTTCTTTTTTCCATCATACATTTGATTGTAAATAGATAATGCACCATGACCATTCCTCTCTATTAGTGAAAACCTTTCAGTGTTGGGGTCCATGTTTTCAAATGTTTTAAGGTGATTGTTGAGGTCTGCCAAAGCTCCTGCTAAACCATTTACTGTGAATTTTCCTGGGGTTCTTCTTCTTCTTCTTCTCCTGCTGTTTCCTTTCTTCTTGCCTCTTCTTCAGCTACATGTTCCTGTTCCAGTTTCAACAACTCCTCATTAGTTAACTCTTTGGGAACCACCTCTAGGAGCTCCTCAGCATCATCCTCATCCATGCCTAAGTTAAAGCTGTCTGCCATCTCAACCACAGCCTTGTTGATTTTTGCAAGTTCCTCATCCCTGGCAAATCCTTTGAAATCATGCACTAATGTCTTCAGCATATTCTTCCAGATGCCATTCGTGTCCTCCTTAGTGACATCACCCGAATCCCAAACAATGTTCTTGATGCAGTCATAGATGCTGTAATCCTTCCAGAATTGCATCAGTGTCTTCTCAATCTCTTTCTCAGTTGCAGCCATAGCCTTGGCAAAGGTCCTCCTCAGGTAGTAGGCCTTAAAAGCTGATATAACTTGTTAAACCAATGGCTGGATCAAAGAGATGGTGTTTAGGGGCTGGCCCAGTGTTGTAGCTGTTAAGTGCACACGTTCTGCTTCAGCGGCCCGGGGTTTGCTGTTTTGGATCCTGGGTACCGACATGGCACCAGTTGGCAAGCCATGCTGTGGTAAACATCCCACATATAAAGTAGAGGAAGATGGGCACAGGTGTTAGCTCAGGGCCAGTCTTCCTCAGCAAAGAGAGGAGGATTGGCAGGAGTTAGCTCAGGGCTAATCTTCCCCCCCAAAAAAAACAAAAAAGAGATGGTGTTTGGAGGGAGAAACACCATTTTGATCTTGAGATGAAGATCACCAATAAAAGGAGGATGTCTGGGAGCATTATCAACAATAGGCAAAACCTTGAAAGGTGTGTTATTCTCCAAACAGTACTTCTCCATTTCAGTAGCATAGAAATTCAGAGGGACATTTTGGAAGAGGAGCTGGGTCATCCATGACTTCTTATTCCTCCTGAAGTACCCTGGCAGTGTGTGCTAATTGGTATGCTTGAAGGCCCTGGACTTCTCACCATACCAGATCACAAAGGGTCAATTTGTAGCCTGCAACATCGCCCCTACGAAAGACTGTTATCCTGTTCTTAAAAGCCTTGAAACCTGGCATTGACTGGGCCTCCTTATGGATAAAAGTTCTTCCAGGTATCCATTTCCAGAATAGTGAGGTTTAATTCATATTGAGTATTTGCTCTGGCAAGTTATTTTCCTCCATAGTCAGTTTGCCTATAGTTTCCAAAATTTCTTCAGCTGCCTTCACATCAGCACTCGCAGACTCACCACTCACTTTCACATTACATAATGAATAATGATTCTTGATAGTTTAAACCACTCAGAGCTAGCAGTAAATTTAAAGCACAGTCGGGTCTAGCCTTTTCTTTCAATAGCACAAAACTTCACTTTGGCCATGATTGTCATGGTGCTGAGAGGGATATGCTTCTGTGTCTTGTCTTCAATCAAGGGCATTACAAGTTTCTCCATGTCTGATACAGGTCTTTCTCAAATATTTGTTAGTCTCATTGCCTTCAGTGAAGCAGATCTTTTAACAGCTTCCATCGCTTTGCTTTTGTTCTTCAAGATTGTGGGTATAGTGGAATGGGACATGCCTGACTGGAGAACAATAACCATTCCTGATTTTCCATTTTCCTAGTCTGAATCACTTTTAGTTTCATTTCCAGGTTAATCACTCTACATGGCCTCTTACCAAAAACATTAGCAGTGGATTTTGTATACTTAGGGACCATGATGAACAAAATAACACATGATTCAATCAAGCACAAGAAAAAATGATGCAATCAAGAGACACAGTAAATATGAGATATAGAAGGCTACTGCCGGTGTAACATGGCATACTTTTTTACTTTTTATAAGTAGAAATTTTTTATAAGTAGAAAGAAGACACCCTAAAATAATGATAAAAATTATAGTGTAGTAAGTACATAAACCAGTAACATAGTTGTTTATTGTCATTATCAAGTGTTATGTACTGTACATAATTGTATGTGCTATATTTTTATGTGACTGAGAACTCAGTAGGTTTGTTTACACCAGCATCATCACAAACATCTGAGTAATGCATTGTGCTATGATGTGATGATAGCTACAATGTCAAGAGACAATGGGAAATTTTCAGCTTCATTATAATCTTATGAGACCACTGCCAAACATGTGGTCTGTCATTGACCAAAACATCATTATTCAGCACATGACCATGTAGATATATGTTAAGGTAATTTTCCCATTATTTAAATACCTGTAAAAGACAATTTAATGTTTAAAGCAAAAATAACAATATATTGTGGGTTTTATAACATATATAGAAGTAAAAACTATGTCAAAAATAGAACAAAGGCCAAAAGGAGAGAAATGGAGATATACTATTGGTAAGATTCTTATCCCATATATAATAATATGTCATCACTGGAAAATAGACTGTGATAAGTTAAAGGTTCATATTATAGTGAAACTAAAATAATACAACAAAGGTATATAGCTAATAAGTAACAAAGACATAAAATGGAATTATAAGAAATACTCAATTCAAAGAAAGGCAGAAAAATATGAAAAGGGGGAATAAATAATAGACAGGACAAATAGAAAACAAAAAGTAATATAGTAGATTTAAATGCAGCCATATAAATAATTATAGTAAGTGTAAGTGCTCTAAACCCCTGAACTAAAAGGTAGGGATCCTCAGATTGAATAAAAATAAAATAAAACAAGAATAACATATTATACTCTCTATAAAAAAAAGTCATGAATATACAACAAAAATAGATGAAATGTAAAAGGATAGGAAAAGATTTAACACAATTAAACAAAAGTTGGAGTGGCAATATTAACGTAAGATAAAGTAGATTTCAGAAGAAAGATATTATCAGAAATAAAGAGCTCATTTTATAATGGTAACTGGATTAATAAATCAAGAGGACATAAAAACACTAAAAGTTTATGCACTTAAAAGTTTTTTAAAAAATATAAAGAAAAAAGCAGAAAGAACCGAAGGAAGAATAGAGAAATTCACAATTATACTTGGAGATATCAATGCTGCTCTCTCAATAACTGATAGAACCAGATCAAAAATAAGTAAGGATAGGGGCTGGCCCTGTGGCCAAGTGGTTAAGTTCACGCACTCCGCTGCAGGCAGCCCAGTGTTTCGTTGGTTCGAATCCTGGGTGCGGACGTGGCACTGCTTATCAGACCACACTGAAGCAGCGTCCCACATGCCACAAAGAATATACAACTATGTACCAGGGAGCTTTGGGGAGAAAAAGTAAAAAAATAAAGTCTTTAAAAAAAAAAAGTAAGTAAGGATATAGAAGACATGAACAACACTAACAACCAATTTGATCTAATTGACATTTATTCGACATCTCATCCAACAACAGCAGAATATACATTTTTTTCAAGTACCCACAAAACACATACCAAGGCAGACCATATTCTGGGCCATAATATAGTAGATTTAAAATTATTCATGTCATATGAAACATGTTTTCTGACCACAATGAAAGTAAATTAGAAATGAATTGTAACACACTGCTAAGTAGCACATTAATCAAGGAAAGAATCAATAGCAAAATTATAAAGTATTTTTAACTGTGTGTGTCTATATACGTGTGTGTACATGTATAGCTATGTATATATGTATATTATTATATATAGTATTACACACAATTATAGTACATTATAACACACACATCACAATATGCCAAAATTTGTGAGATGCAGCTAATACAGTAGTAAGAAGAAAATCTATAGCACCAAATATCCATTCAGAAAAGAAAAAGTTTCTCAAATCAATGACTTCAGCTTCCACCTTAAGAAAAAGAAGAGCAAATAAACCCCCAAGTGAACAGAAGAAAGAAAACGATAAAGACCAGGATGAAAAGCAGTGAAATAGAAAACTGAAAAGCAATAGGGAAACTCAGTAAAATCAAAAGCTTACTCACCAAAAAAAATCAGTCACCCAACACCTCACTAAAGCCAGAGGGCATACACAACCTATATAGGTGATGCCCCTTGATTGCCTGGCCCTGGTGGCCAAGGGGGCTTATGTTCCTGGGCTTCACGGGAATGTAACAATTAGAAAGACAGTTCTTGGAAGGCTGCCACCCCAAGCCACTGCACAGCTGAATGAAACACATCTCCACTCTTCCCTGTGAAAAAGGCTATTTCCTTATCGTGAAGCTTTAGCCTGAGGCATGGGCTTCAAGTTTGCCAGACACCTAAAGGCTACAGAGACACCCTCATGGAATGTAAGCAGGGACATGTCATCTTTCACACTCCCTTGGCTTTGCTGCAGCTCAATTATACCTCCCAGAAAGAAGCTTATATGTTCCTCTAGAGTCCTAATTTTTGCAACTGTAGCCCAAAGGATATCTCTAGATGTCCTGGTCTGGAGGAGAACAAGGTTTATGATTGTGGCTCTGGAGGATTATATATACTTGCATACTTTAAAAGCTGATGCCAGGGGCTGGCCCCATGGTGTAGTGGTTAAACTTGGTGTGTTCCACTTCAGCAGCCCAGGTTTACAGTTTCAGATCCCAGGCATGGACTTACACCACTCCTCAACAATTCTGTGGCAGCGACTCAGATGTAAAGCGGAGGGAGATTGACACAGATGTTAGCTCAGGGGTAATCTTCCTCAGTAAAAAAAAAAAAAAAAAAAAAAAAGCTGCTGCCAAAGAGTCTGGCTTCAAATCAGCCTGAAACTAGGTGCTAAATGAGATCCCTCCTGTTGGAACACTGACAAGTCTTGGCACACACTCAACAATGGGGACCTATCAAGAATAAATCATGCAGCTTAGACAATCACAAAGATTTGCAAGACAACCAAGAGCTAGGGCAAGGTTGAATTATTAGGTTCAGTGCCTACACAAAGCCACTCCTCCAAGACTGGGAGAGGTAGCTGATTAGCCTAATACATAAAAAAAAAAAAAAAAAACACAGAGAGTCAAGCAAAATGAAGAAACTAAGGAATATGGTCCAAATGAAAAAACAAAATGAAACCTAAGAAAAAGACCTTAATGAAATGAAAATAAGTAATCTACCTGATAAACAATTCAAAATAATGATTATAAAGATGCTTACTAAACTCAGGAGAAGAATGGATGAACATAGTGAGAACTTCAACAAAGAGATAGAAAATATAAGAAAGTATCAAATAGAAGTCACAGAGCTGAAGAATATGATAACTTAACCGAAAAATACACTATAAGGGTTCAACAGCAGACTAGATGAAGCAGGAAAACATAGCAGCAATCTAGAAGAAAGGACAATAAAACTCACCCAAACAGAGAAGCAAAAAGAAAAAAGAACTTTAAAAAGTGAAGATAGCTTAAAGGACCTGTGGGATAACATCAAGAGAATAACATTTGCATTATAGGGGTCCCAGAAGGAGAAAAGAGAATGTGGCAGAAAAATTATTCAAAGAAATAATGGCTGAAAACTTTCTAACCTGGAGAAGGAAATGGACATCCAAGTCCAGGAAGCCCAGGGAGTTCCAATAAAGATGAACCCAAAAAGGTCTACACCAACACACATTATAATTAAAATGTCAAAAGTTAAAGAGTGAATCTTAAAAGCAGCAACAGAAAAACAACATGTTACTTACAAGGGAACATACCATAAGACTACAGCAGGTTTTTTAGCAGAAACTTTGTAGTCCAGAATGGAGTGGCATGATATATTAAATGTGCTGAGTGGAAAAAACTTCCAACCATGAATACTCAATTCAGCAAGGTTATCATTCAGAATTGAAGGAGAGATAAAGAATTTTCCAGACAAGCAAAAGCTAAAGAAGTTCATCACCACTAAACTGGCCTTACAACCAATGTTAAAAGGACTTCTTTAAGCTGAAAAGAAATGGCACTAATTAATAATAAGAAAAGATACAAAAGTAAAAATTTCACTGATAAAGGTAAATATATAGTAAAGGTAGTGGATTAATCATTATAAAGCTAGTATGAAGGTTACACCACAAAAGTAGTAAATTAGATAAAACTACAATAATTAGTCAATAAATAAAATAAAAAGCTGTAAAATGTGACCTCAAAAACATAAAACTTGGAGTAGGAGAGTAAAAATGTGGAGTATTGGAATGAATTCAAATTTAAGTTGCTGTCAACGTAAAATAGACTGTTATATACACAGAATGTTATACGTGAACCTCACAGTAACCACAAAACAAAAATCTATAGTAGATAAACAAAAAAAAATTAGAAAAGAATTTAAACACAGCATTAAAGAAAGTCATCAAACCACAAGAAAAGAGAGCAAAAGAAGAAGAAATGGACAGAGAGGAACTACAAAAACAACCAGAAAATAATTAAACAAAATGGCAATAAGTACATACCTATCAATAATTATATTAAATGTAAATGGACTAAATTCTCCAATCAAAAGACATAGAGTGGCTGAGTGGATAAAAAACAAGATCCATCTATATGCTGCTTACAAGAGATTCATTTCAGATGTAAGGACACACACAAACTGAAAAAGATATCACATGCAAATGGAAATGAAAAGAAAGCTGGTGCAGCTGTGCTAATATCAGACAAAACAGATTTTAAAACAAAGACAGTAATAAAAGACAAAGAAGGGCTTACATAATGATAAATGGGTCAATCTAACAAGAGGATATAACATTTGTAAACATTTATGCACTCAATATAGGAGCTTTATACATATATACAAAGCAAATATTAACAGACCTAAAGAAAGAAATTGACAGCAATACAACAATAGTAGGGGACTTTAACACCCCACTTACATAAATGAATAGATCATCTAGACAGAAAATCAATAAGGAAACATTGGCCTTAAATGATATGTTAGATCAGATGGACTTAATAGATATACACAGAACCTTCCATCCAAAAGCAGTAGAATACACAATCTTCACACGTGCACATGGAACATTCTCCAGGATAGATCACGTGTTAGGCCACAAAAAAAGTCTCAATAAATTTAAGATAGAAATCATATCAAGCATCTTTTCTGACTACAATGGTGTATGAAACTAGAAATCAATGCCAAGAAGAAAACTGGAAAAATCACAAATACATTGAGATTAAACAACATGTTACTGAATAACCATTAGGTTATTGAAGAAATCAAAAAATACCTAGAAACAAATGAAAGCAGTAATATAATGCGGCAAAAACAGTTCTAAGGGAAGTTCGTAGCAATACAGGCTTACCTCAGAACATAAGAGGAATCTCAAATAAACAATCTAGGGGGCCAGCCCCATGGCTGAGTGGTTAAGTTCATGTGCTCTGCTTCGGTGGCCCAGGGTTTCATCAGTTCGGATCCTGGACGTGGACATGGCACTGCTTGTCAGGCCATGCTGAGGTGGCATCCCACATGTCACAACTAGAAGGACCCACAAGTAAAATATATGACTATGTATTAGGGGGATTTGGAGAGAAAAAGCAAAAAGAAGAAGAAGAAGAAGAAGATTGTGGCAACAGTTGTTAGTTTAGGTGCCAATCTTTAAAAATAAAAAAGACAAAGCATAGGTGAAATAGTAAAGAATTGAGTAAAAAGGAAATCTAATTTAACCTCAAGAAACTAGAAAAAGAAAAACTAATAAACCTCAAAGTTAGTAGAACGAAGGAAATAGTAAAGATCAGAGCAGAAGTAAACGAAATAGAGACTAAAAAGACAATAGAAAATATCAACGAAAATAAGAGTTGGTTCTTTGAAAAGACAAGCAAAATTGACAAACTTTTAGCTAGGCTCACCAAAAAAAAGGAGAAAGTGATTCAAATAAATAAAATCTGAAATGAAAGAGAAGTTCCAACTGATAGCACAGAAATACAAAGGATCATAAGAGCCTACTATGAATAATTATACAACAAAAAAATTGGACAATATAGAAGAAACAGATAAATTCTTAGAATCATACAATCTCCCAAGACTGAATCAGAAAGAAATAGAAAATCTGAATAGACCAATTACTAGCAAGGAGATTAAATAAGTAATCAAAAAAATCTTAACAAACAAAGTTCCAGGACCAGACAGCTTCACAAACATTCAAAAAGATTTAATATCTACCCTTCTCAAACACCTCCAAAAAACTGAAGAGGAAGGAAAACTGTCAAACTTATTTTACAAGGCCTTCTTCACCCTGATCCCAAAACCAGACAAGGACATCACAAAAAAAGAAAATTACAGGCCAATATCCCTGATGAACATCGATGCAGAAATCCTCAACGAAATATTAGCAAATCAAATTCAACAATACATTAAAAGGATCATGCACCATGATCAAGTGGGGCTTATTCCAGGTATGCAGGGATGGCTCAACATCTGCAAATCAATCAGTGGGATACACCACATTAACACAATGAAGAATAAAATAATATAATTATTTCAATAGATGCAGAAAAAGCATTTGACAAAATTCACCATCAATTTATGATAAATACTCTCAACAAAGTGGTATAGTGAGAACGTAACTCAGCAATAATAAATGCCATATGTGACAAGCCCACAGCTAACACCATACTCAGTGTGATAAACTGAAAGTTTTCCCTATAACATCAGGAAAAAAACAAGAATGCCCACTTTGATTCAACATGGTGTTGGAAGTCCTTGCTAGAACAAGTAGGCAAGAAAAAGAAACAAAAGGCATAAAAATTGGAAAGGAAGAAGGAAAGCTGTCACTGCAGACGACATGATTTTATGTATAGAAAACCCTAAAGATGCCACCAAAAACTGTTAGAACTAATAAACAAATTCAGTAAAGTAGCAGGGTACTAAATCAATATACAAAATTCAGTTGTGTTTCTATACACTAACAACAAGCTATCAGAAAGAGAAATTAAGAAAGCAATCCCATTTACAGTTGCATCAAAAAGAATAAAATACATAGGAATAAACTTAACCAAGGAGGTGAAAGATCTTTACATTGAAAACTATGTCATTGACGAAATAAATTAAAGAAGACACAAAGAAATGGAAAGATATTCCATGCTCATGGTCTGGAAGAATCAATATAGCTAAAATGTCCCTATTAACCAAAGTAATATACAGATTTAGTGCAATCCCTATCAAAATTCCAATGACATTTTTCACAGAAATAGGACAGACAGCACTAAAATTTGTATGGATGGAACCACAAAAGATCCTAAATAGCCAAAGCAATCTTGAGAAAGAAAAGCAAACCTGGAGGCATCATGCTCCCTGATTGCAAACTATATTACAAGGCTACAGTAATCAAAACAGTATGGTACAAAAGCAGACACATAGATCAATGGAACAGAATACAGAGCCCAGAAAAAAAAAAACCCATGCTTATATGGTCAATAAATTTATGACAAAGGAGCCAAGAATATACAATGGAGAAAGGACAGTTTCTTAAATAAATGGTGTGGGGAAAATTGGGCACCCACATGCAAAAGAATGAAAGTAGACCACTATCTTATACCATACACAAAAATTAACTCAAAATGGATTAAAGACTTGAATTTAAGACCTGAAACCATAAAACTCCTAGTAGAAGACATAAGTGATACATGACTTGACATAGCTCTTGATGATGAATTTTTGGATCCAACTCAAAAAGCAAAGGCAACAAAAGAAAAAATAAATAAGTGTTACTACGTCAAACTAAAAAGCTTCTGCACAGCAAGAGAAAGCATCAACGAAATGAAAAGACAGCCTACTAAAAGAGAGAAAATATTTGCAAGTCATATATCTTATAAGGGGTTAATATCCAAAATATATAAAGAACTCATACAACTCAATAGCAAAAAACAAACAATCCAATTTAAAAATGGGCAGAGGATCTGAATAGACATTTTCCCAAAGAAGACATGCGGATGAGCAACAAGCACATAGAAAGATGCTCAACATCATTAATCATCAGGGAAATGCAAACCAAAACCAAAGTGAGATATCACCTCACCTATGTTAGAACAGCTATTATTAAAAAGACAAGAAATAACAAGTGTTGGTGAGGATCTGGAGAAACACTTGCGCACTGTTAGTGGGAATCTAAATTGGTGCAGCCACTATGGAAAATAGTATAGAGGTTCCTCAAATAATTAAAAATAGAACTACCATATAATCCAATTCTGGGTATTTATCTGAATAAAATGAAAACCAGTTTGAAAAGATGTATGTACCCCTATGTTCATCATAGGATTATTTACAATAGTCAAGATATGGAAACAATCTAAGTGTCCATTGATAAATGAATGGATAAAAAATATGCAATATACATATATAATGGAATACTACTCAGCCATAAAAAAGAATGAAATCGGGGCCAGCCCGGTAGCAAAGCAGTTAAGATGGCATGTTCTGCTTCTTGGTGGCCCAGGGTTCACCAGTTTGGATCCCGGGTGTGCACATAGCACCACTTGGCAAGCCATGCTGTGGTAGGCGTCCCACATATAAAGTAGAGGAAGATGGGCATGGATGTCAGCTCAGGGCCAGTCTTCCTCAGCAAAAAGAGGAGGATTGGCAGTAGTTAGCTTAGGGCTAATCTTCCTTAAAAAAAAAAAAGAATGAAATCTTGCCATTTGTGATAATATGGATAAATCTTGACAGAATTATGCTAAGTGAGATAAGTCAGACAGAGAAAGACAAATATCTTATGATTTCACTCATATATGGAATCTAAAAAACAAAACAAATGAAGAAACGAGACAACAAAAATCGTAGATACAGAGGACAGAATGGTGGTTGTCAGCGGGGAGGAGGGTTGAGGAGTGGGTGAAACAGGTGAAAGGGGGTCAAGCAGTACATACTTCCAGTTATAAAATAAATAAGTCATGGGTGTGTAATGTACAGCACACTTGAAAGTTCCAGGAGAGTAAATCCTAAAAGGTAACTTTGTATGGTGACGGACGGTAACCAGACTTACTGTGAGGTTCATTTCACAATGTATACAAATATCAAATGATTGTGTTGTACACCTGAAACCAATATAATGTTATACGTCAATTATACCTCATTAAAAATATGAAAAGATCAGTCAGTTTCCATGTATATTAAAATGATCATAAGGCAATATTATGAATAGCTTTATATAAATAAATTCAACAACCTACATGAAATGGACAAATTCCTTTAAAGACATAAACTATCAAAGTTCACTCAAGAAAAAAATAAATAACCAGAATGGCTCTATACCTATTAAGAAATTGAATGTTTAGTTACAAACCTTCCTGCAAACATTCCCAATCCAGGCCCAGATGATTTCACTGGAGCATTCTATCAAACATTTAAGAAAGAAAGAATATGAACTGTATACAAACTTTTGTAGAAAGTTGAAGAGAAAAGAACACTTCCTAACTCATTCTGAGTCAGCATTACTGTGGTACCAAAGCAAAGACATTACAAGAAAATAAACCGAGAGATCAATATTCCTCATGAATTCTTAACAAAATTTTAATAAATTCTTAACAATGTTTCAGCCAGTTGAATGTAATATTCTATAAAAGGTATAATAACTCATGACCCCATGTGGAGTTTATATAAAGAATACAAGTTGGTTTAACATTAAAAATTCAATTAAGTTAATTCACCATATAACTAGACTAAAAAATATCACCCTAGTAAAGATAGAAAAAAAATTTGAGAAAGTATAACATTCATTTCTGGTAAAAACTTTCAAGATACTAGAGATAGACAGGAACTTCCTCAACCTGATAAAGAGCATCTACAATGAAACTAAAACCAATATCATGTTTAATGGTGAGAGGCTGAATGCTTTTCCACTAAGATCAGGAACAAGGCAGGGATGTCCACTCTCACCACTTACATTCAACATCATCTTGAAGTTCCAGAAAGTACAATGAGGAAAGAAAAAGAATATAAAGTTACTCAGGTTCCAAATGGGGGGAGTAAAATTGTCCTTACATGTGGACAACATGACTGTCTATGTAGACAATCTGGTAGAATCTACAGTAAAGCTCCTGGAACTAGAAAAAACAATAATTGAATTTATCAATGTTGTGAGATACAAAGTTAATATACAAAAATCAATTGTATATACTATACCCTAACAAAAAAATCAGGAAATAAAATTATAAAAAATTTAATTTACAATAGCATCAGAAATAAGAAATACTAAAGGATAAATCTGACAAAAGAAGTTCAAGACTCAAACACTTAAAACTACAAAACATTGCTGGGAGAAATTAAAGAAAACCTAAACAAATGGACAAATATATTATGATCATGAATTAGCAGACTAAATATTGTTAAGAAGTTAATTCTCCCCAAATTGATCTACAGATTTGATGGAATATCAATCAAAATCCACCAGGCATTATTTTGAAGAAATTGACAAGCTGATTCTAAAATTCAGATGGCAATGCAAAGATCCTAGAATAGACAAAACAACTCTGAAAAAGAAGAACAAAATTGGAAGTTTTGGACTACCAGCCTTCAAGAGTTATTTTAAAGTTCTGGTAATCAAGAGAACATAGTATTGGCTTCAAGAAACACAAATAGATCAATGGAACAGAATAGAGTGTCCAGAAATAAACCCATGTATATCCTGTTAATCAATTTTTGATAAAAGTGCAAGGGCAATTTAGCGGAAAAAAAGATGGTCTTTTCAACAGATTTGCTGAAACAATTGGATAGCCATATGCGGGGGGGGGTCATTAAAAATGAACTTCAATCCATATCTTACACCACATAAAAAATTAACTAAAAATGGATTATGCATCTAAATGTAAAACTAAAATTATAAAACTTCTAGAAGAAAACATAGGAGAAAGTCTTTGTGACCCTGGTTTGGGCAAAGATTTCTCAGATGCAACACCAAAAGCATGATCCATACCAAAAAACAAAAAAAAGAGAAATTGGGGGCCGGCCCCGTGGCTGAGTGGTTAAGTTCACGCGCTCCGCTGCAGGCGGTCCAGGGTTTCGTCGG
The DNA here is from genome assembly GCF_021613505.1 of Equus quagga. Lineage (NCBI taxonomy): Eukaryota > Metazoa > Chordata > Mammalia > Perissodactyla > Equidae > Equus > Equus quagga. The sequence continues at coordinate 79,194,602 of NC_060280.1, read as the reverse complement.
TTCGAATCCTGGGTGCGGACATGGCACCGCTCATCAAGCCACGCTGAGGCGGCATCCCATATACCACAACTAGAAGGACCCACAACTAAGAATACACAACTATGTACCTGGGGGCTTTGGGGAGAAAAAGGAAAAAAAAGAATCTTTAAAAAATTTAAAAAATTTAAAAAAAAAGAGAAATTGGACTTCATCAAAATTAAGAACTTTTGCTTCGTAAAAGATTCTGTTAAGAGAATGAAAGATAAGCTATAGACCAGGAGAAAATATTCACAAATCATATTTCTGATAAAAAATGAGTATCCCAAATATATAAAGAACTTTTAAAACTTAATAAATAAACTAAAAATAAATAAACAAAGAAACAATCCAACTAAAAATGGGCAAAAGATTTGAAAGACACTTCACTAAAGATAATATTTGGATAGTAAATAAGCACAGGAAAGGAAGTTCACAGAACTAGTAATAGGGAAATGCAAATTAAAACTATGAGATACTACTACACACACATTAGAATGTCTAAAATTAAAATGATTGACTATACCAAGTGGTGGTGAGGATATAAAGCACATGGAACACTCATAAAGTGCTGCTGGGAACACAAAAATGTACAACCACCATAGACAAAAATTTGGCAATTTCTAAAAAAGTTAAACATACACCTATATCAGATAACTCTGACATTCCACTTCTAGGTATACATCCAAAAGATATGAAAGCAAGTGTTCATACAAACATTTGTATGAAAATGTTTGCACCAGCTTTATGTGCAATAGCCAAAATCAACAAACAACCCACACATCCATCAACAGGTAAATGGGCAAACAAATTACAGTATATTCATACAATGGAATATTACTCAGCAATGAAAAGGAAAATATGTACTTTTGATACATGATACATTGAACAACATGAATGAATCTCAGAATAATTATGCTGAATGCAAAATTCCAGAAAAAAGAATAAATATTGTATTATTGTATTTCTAGAAATTTCTAGAATGTACAAATTCATCTATAATTACGGAAAGCAGATTAGTGGTTGCCTGAGGAAAGGGAAGTCTGGGAGTTTTGTGAGAGGGGGATTAAAATGGGGCATAAGTTTTGGGGTGATGGATATGTTCATTATCTTTATTGTAATCACACACACATATAAAATATATATAAAATTTTCTCAAACTGAGATGTACAGCTTATTATATGTCAATTATATATAAATGAAACTGATTTAAAAAATGCTGCAAAATGGTCCAATTCTATGCAGCAAGCGAGCCTCCACTCCCGTTTTGGAGTAGACTTCGTCAGTGATACCAAAGTCATGCTGCTAGTGCTTCAAAGTCGTAAAGAATTGTAAGTGAGATGGTTCTTTCTGTTTTTACGTCTGCACACTCACTTCTTTTCCAAGGACCCAGAGCAGAAATCAGGGGCAAGGAGGGCGTGCTCTGTGCTCCTACAAATCCGAGTGGCTGTCACTACATTGTACTCAGAATCACTCTCCTTTCAGACATGGAGGCTCTCTTTTAACATAGGTCAAGCTTGTAGGCTGCGCTCCCTTTCTCTAAGGATGAGCACCCTCCTGGGAATCTCTATAGTTTCTCACTCCAAACTACATCTAGTAGATTGTTTGCTAGTTTGCCAAACATCAAATGACTTGTCTGAACTCAGCATAAGACTTCTACCTTACATATTTAAAGGGAAATGCAATTAAAGCAAAAATTGTAAGAAATAGCAATAATTACCCACTTAATTTATCAATCATTGTTAATCTACCCCTGGTTTTCCCTGCAGACCTGAGCTGAATAATTTCTTCAATTCAGCTAAATCTGTATACCTCCATTAAAAGCCCCTCTGTGGATAGATGCACAATTCTGAATTTTTAGCATTTTTATCAGTTTTCTCTTTGCACTCTTTCTTCTATCAAGTCTTTAATTCTCCTGACAAGAATGTATAATTTTAAAAGGCTTTTGTTAAAGATCCTTTCCTGAGCTCCCTGAGACCCAGGTTGTGGAAGGCTGGGATGGAACCCTGATAGACATTGAGATGGCTGTTTGGGTGTGATGGGGAGAGGGCAAGAGGACAGGCCACAAGCGCGTTTTGTCTTCAAATACTTCTCTCTTCTCCTAACGACCTAATAAAATGAATAAAGATCTCTTCACTTCCATGGGCAATCTCAACCTTGCCTCAAGAACTCCAAGGTGTGCTTAGCCAGGAGACGGGAGGGCTTCATTGCTCTAGGCAACCACTTGCTAAGTCTCTATTTTCAACTAAGCAGGGAAGGAAACATAGACTCCTAACCTTGGAGGCTATAATTCTTCCTCTTAATCTCAAAGTCTACCATTAGCCTGTTTACTATAAAATTCTGATTACATTCAGATATCAGTAGTATCAATCACATACCAACAAATAACCTTCACCTTTTATAAAATTGAATGTTACATTCATTACAGAAGACATCTTGGATTCACTCAAAACTTCCCTTTTAATCTGTATTAATCTCTCATTCTTTTCCATAATTTTTTCACCTAGAGATGCCTTGGGCTTTAATCTCTAACATAAATCTACTATGCCGTGGAATAGTCTGAAGTATATAAAATATGTGCCCAGGGGCCAGCCCGGTGGCACGGCGGTTAAGTTCACAGTTCCTCTTCGGTGGCCCGGGGTTCACCAGTTCGGATCCCAGCTGCGGACATGGCACCGCTTGTCAAGCCATGCTGTGGTAGGCGTCCCACATATAAAGTAGAGTAAGATGAGCACAAATGTTCAGCTCAGGGCCAGTCTTCCTCAGCAAAAAGAGGAGGGTTGGTGCAGATGTTAGCTCAGGGCTAATCTTCCTCAAAATAAATAAATAAATAAAAATACATAAAATACTTGCTCTGTTAATCCTATCACCCCCAACTATTTTATTTCCCTGCTTCCCTTGGGTGTTTCCATCTTCCCTGAGCAAACACACAGACTCACAACTCTACCCTCATTGCTCTTTTCTTCTCCTCTTTACCCTCATAACACTTCCAGCAGCTTGACTAGTCCACCAGCAGTGAATTACCCCTCAGTCCACCATCATAGCCAAAATTTCAAGTGGATAAAAAATAAACATACCATTAAAAAAATACCATGCCACAATCCCTTCTTCTGCATGTTTCTTTGGACAGAGGGAAAGCCAACCTCTGGTTCTGCCCAATAATCCACTCCCACAGCTCACAGTTCTTATCAGATGCGGGAAATTTCAATACATTGCTTAAGTTTACCTTTTAAATGTTAAAACTGCAGCTCCCTGGTGGTGTTTATGGTTCGGCTTCTTTTGAAAAGTTATATCTCTTTTCTAGTTATAAATTCAAGCTTATGTGATCTTTTAAACAGATTTAAGTTGGACAAGAATACATTTTGAAACAAACACAAACCTCAGGAAGGTGAGAGAACTTCAGAACATTTACTTATGAAACCTCAAAATTAACTGACTGTTGCTGGTTAAGCAGAAGATGAAACTGCAAGCGTCTCCATGCCTGGGTGTCCCGGGCATTGTCGAATAAGCAGCCAGGACTTTCTCTAGTATCATAAAGACTCTGGTCCCAAGATTCTGGCCTTACCATTCAAGATTGAATCTTGGCATTCAAGAAAATTCCTTGACAATATGGATATTAAAAATCTAATAGAACCTTCCTACTAGAGTGCTAGAGCCAACTTCAGATAATTTACTAGCATCAAATACACAAGGATCTCAGTGAGACTGTCTCTATGTCCAGCACAAACTTTGAATTCAAATCCATCGGAAATTTGTTGCCATAATTGACTTATCTGACATCTCTATGCACGTACACTTCACTTTTTTAAAGTATTTGGATTGAAGTCTTCCCTCCAGGATGTTTTAAAAGCAGAAATTCTTCCCCAAGTCCCACTAGTCTTTTGCTATGGGTTGTTGGCTTGCTTTGTGGTTAGCAAAGTTATTAGGTATATGTAAAACTATGGGGCAAATTGTTATAACTGAAGAATGAGACTGCATTTAGCTAGTTCGGGAAAAGCTGAGAGATAATTCCCACAAGGGAAATGAAAACTGCTTTATACCCTCTGAACACTGGAAATGTTTTAATGGAATTTTCTGTGGAAGCTTACTTCAATTAGTGCCTTGGTGTTTGACATAACTCGTCCATCACTGCAGTTCGGCGGGCTGCACATACTCTCTCAGGTCTGACAGATATGTGGGTTTCCATAATGGGTCATCTGATCTCGAGTGATCCTGAGGCAGCCTGCACTGAAGAGCTCTACTCAGAACAGTGATAGCAACTAGGAAAACCCATCAGACTACCTTTCTCTTAAGCTTCGCACTAGGGAATATGGAGAGCTTCAGCTGATCAGGAGTGTGAGTCAAAGAGAAAAGCAGAAACCTTGACCAAGAGACCATTGAGTCTGTGAGACCAAAATGGAGAGAGCAGCCAGTCCCTAAAGCTCCTCCCCGTCCTGATGCCTTCCCAATGCCAACCCCTTTTGTACCCATACAATTAATTCTCCTTTTCTTACAGTAACCTGAATGAGCCTCTTTTCGTTGCAGCATAAACACAAACAAGATGATGATGGCATAATAATAATGGTTGATTTTTTGAGAGTTTACCATATGCCAGGCAAAATTCTAAATGCTTTCTTTATAATAACTTAATCAATGTTAACATTAACCCTGTGAAACAAATTCTTTTAATGCCAATCCTATTTACAGACGAGGAAATTGAGGCATAGAGAAGTTAAGGAGTTTTCCTTTGGTAATATAGCTAAAAAATGGAAGAGATGGGATTGAAACCCAAACCATCTTGCTACAAAGCCCACATAATGTCATATTTAAACTCTCTACTGAACAATGTGGTGACCAAATGTTTTACGGTTCAGATAAGAATCAAAGAGAGAGAAGGAAGAAAGGAAAGAAGAAAAGAAAAGAGAGAGGGAGGGAGGAAGTTGGAGTTGGAGTTGAAAGGCTTCACATATTAGGAATATGAGTTTGTAAGGCTAGGAGTAGAAACCAGAAATTATATATGAGGGACAAAGACCATCCAGGCTAGAGGAACAATGTACAAAGACAGAAGACAAGAATAGGTAAGGCATGTCACAGAGACAGAACAGAACCACCAATTAGAATGATGCATTCATTTGCGGTGAACCTGACCTTGTGGATCAGGCTGAAAAATTTGTACTTCATCTTATCCTGTCCCCTCTAATCTTCCCACCATGCCCCAGAAACTTACACACAATTTCCCAAAGAAGCTGCCCCACAGTGTTCACAGTTCACTGGTCATGAGAAGAATGCAAATGCTCAATAAGGCTTCGCTGTAAGTCTATGCCAGCAGGATCCAACAGAGAATGAATGCTAACTCGCAACTCTCTCCTTCCACTTTAGCAGAGAAGCTGAATTATGTCCCCCTTATTATTGGCGAACTGATCGAGCTTAAATCTCTTTTCTCTCATCTGAATGTCCTGGGGTCTATATCATTATTGACTTTTAGCCTGTAAATGACACCCAACAGCCCCCAGCTGCCATGTCATCATGGGGCCTAGAGCAAGTATAACCAAAGTTGTTAGACAGTGAGACTGATCTAGTCCACTCAGTGAATATGAGGGTATAGAAAACTCAAATTAGGTGAAGACGGAATAAAATGAAATATTAACATGCTGGGTATAATGACTGGCACATAGTAAGAGCTCAAAAATGATAACTGCTGTCATTAGCAACAGCAGCTGGATAACTTGGGAATTTCAGCTCATGAAATCATCAGCATACCATCAACATTTCAACAGCTAACTCAAAGAATGTTGAAATTCTTAAAGAAAAATAACATTCAGATTGCTCTTCGGAGGAGGCTTAATTGCTGCTAGGTCCTTTCTGGTGCATACATCTAGGATGGTACTCAGGACAGCAGCTTCTGCAGCCCCCTAAAGCTATGCCTCGGTGCTCTGGCTCACACCTCAGGACCACCTAGCACAGACGAATGATTGCAGAAAATCTACTTGGCCCAGGCTTAGAGAGCTCTATCTGTCCTACCTGTTCCTCCTTTAACCATAGGATTCAATTCCTGATTCTCTTCTAATAAGAGATACTATGGAAAAAGCATGAGCTTTCAAATAAGGCAGACATAGAGAAAGGAATTACACCCAGGAACATCAGGATGTGCACGGCAGGAAAGAAAAGAGGCAGTTTGGACACGGGTGCAGCTATTGCTCTAATTTTATCTGCAATGCTATCAGAGATTACATACTACCATTAAGAGTCTAGAACTTCTGTAAGAAACCAGCGTGGGTTCTGTTGAGGAACCGAGCTGAGGTCACGTAAGAAAGAACTGCCCTTCAGTAAACTGTGCGCACCCACAATCCTCTGATCAGGAGCTTTTTGGAGCCCTAAGATTGCGGAAGACTTCTCTCAAGCTTTGGGGAATAGGGGGCCCCAGAAGTATGGGGAATGTTGTGCTGGAATGGTCAGGGCCAAATTCTAGCTCCAACATAGATTTTAGCTCGCAGAGTCTGACACCGCTTCCCAGCTCTCACAGCTCAAACTTCAAAGTGGCCGAAATACCTGCAGGTGTCACACGTAAGGCTGCACTGATTACCACCCTCTGCACTGGGAACTCCTGCCTGGGAGCAGAAGAATGAGGGGCGCATGATGCTGAGAAGATATGAAGAAGCCTGCGATTTCCATATGGACATTGCCAGGGCTCAGAAGGCCCTTTCATGAGGCTCTCATAAATTAGTAATCAGCATGAAGTCAACGGAGTTAGTGGGGTGGCTGTCCCCCAGTGTGGAAGTGGATAAGTTGTAATTCATGAAGTCTGTTAGATGTGCAGGCCTCTGACAAGTTTGAGAAGAAAAGGTGAGCAGATGCAGTGATCAAGGACTTTAAGACAGGAAGGGATGGTGTCGAGAGGATGAGCAGCTGTGTTCCATTTTCTCTGATGACACCATCAGAAGGATCAGGCTGACTTGCCACAGGAGTACCCAGGTGAGTCTAGCCCAGCAACCCTGGCAAGCCTGCAGCTTCCATATGCCTTGCTGTGTTCAAGGCTTCATTAAACACCACACTCATTGCATCCCTCCTTGCAGTGATTCCTGCTGGCAGGGAGGTGAGAAGCATCCAATGCTGAGGAAATGTCAAGGAGAAATCTATAATTTTTATATGAACCGTTTCCAGGGCTCTGGCAAGGCTGTTCTCCAAACCCCATGAGTCTGTCCCCAGCATCGATCATTTCTCTTTGGAGATGCCCAGCACCTGATAAGCAGGTTCAGACTGGCAGGTGCTGCAGCTCAACCCACCAGGATGCTGAGTTCTCATGCCCCCTCCACCACCAACAGCTCCATGCCACCTGAGAACTCCATGCTCATGTGGTAATAACCAGCTGTCAGATTGGGTTTTATACTGGTTATAAATGAATCTGTTTTAATTGGTTTTATTTTCAGTCGAATGTGGAGAATGGGGCAAGGGATGGCTCCCCGTAGGATGTCAGAAAAGCATTTTATTTTACTCTATCACAGCATCTTAGAAGAGTTACAGTAAAATAAAATGCGGACGCCCCCTCTCCCCAGAACCCGCCTATGTCTCAGAGTAATAAACTTTCCATTTCAGCGGGGGAATGAAGCTATTTGTCAGTTCCAATGTCAAAAATGAATGCAACTCGAATTCTCCAGCCATTTATTTCAACAATTCTCTATTCTACAGCTGAAATAACTTAACATAAGAAATAGCTGTTCACTCAATGTAAAACTTGAAAACCTAGTTCCACAAGGCATATTTCTAAAAAAATAATGAATCTGAAAGGGCTGTTGGGTGAGACGCTCCATCCATCTTGGTGAGATGGTAATGCCCAAGTCCACCAGAGCACTTTCCTCCACAGTCCTAGGCTCAGGAAAGCATCCCAGTGGGCCAATCTCTTCACTTCCCTCTTCATTACCATCATTATAATTGCTGTCATTTCCTCATAAACATTCATGATTCATCATCTTTCCTCTTTAAACCTGACGTGTTGATGACACCCAAATGGCCCTGAATGTGAAACCTTCAATGACTGAGACATTGAGAAAAATTAGAAATAATGATGAAATTTTTCATTTCACCCCTGACAGGCCCCTATTGCAGACAGCTACAGAAGACAAACCTGAGCGCAGCTACAGCAGGAAAATGGCTTTCCATGGATGATGGAACAGGGAGTAGGCTCCTGGGAAACCTGTTGATAGCCAGCCTGAGCCTTCTAGGTTCAGTGTCTGTCCTGGGGCTGAGCACCAAACTTCGATGTTTGAAAGTATTTTTACTTCTTCACCAAAGCCACACCACCACCCTTTCCCCTCCCATTTACCACACTGACAAAGGGGAATCTGAAAATGTAACAAGCGCCAAGAGCCTGAAAAATGTTGTCCAGTGGACAAGAAAATTTCAAGCTTCTCGCTGAAAATAATAGCAAACATTTGTATATTACATAGCACTTACTGTGTACCAGATTCTATCCTCCTGTTAAATATGAAGTATTTTACATGTATCAACTTGCTTACGCCTTGTTACAATCCTAGAAGGTAAATGCTATCAACATCCCCAAACAAGAAAACTGAGCCCTGGTGGCCTGGCCAAGGCACGGAGTTTGCAAATCCTGGCACTGAAACTGGATCTCACGTACGTGCCCAGAGCCAGCGCTCTTAACCAGCACACTGTGTCCTCTCTCAAAAGTGCGTATTGCTACATTTCCAGAGGATATTTTCTGAGAATTGGGAGTTCCTGGCCATGGTTTCAGTGAGGGTCTGCCTAAAGGTAGAAGACAGTAAATTCACAGTTCCTCTCCCAGCTTCAGTATACGGAAACATGTTTAAAGCTGTTTTCCAAATACTACAAAAGAACAGTCCTTCCTCTTCTAGTATGCTTGTGTTCTTTAACTCCCTTTGGGCAGAATTAGGGGAGGAATGAGAGGGACCAGGGAAACGGTTAAAGGCCAACAGAGGAGAAAGGAGACAGGAAGGCAGCGAGGCGGACGGCTCTGCAGGACAGATCCACGCAGGGAAACATGAGGAGATGCATTTAGGTGGAAAGATGAACTGGAACAAGATACACAGGGCCTTGGACTTCAGACTAAAGAGCTCAAAGGCAAGATTGATCTGGGGGACCCTTGAAGCGGGCAGGAGGAATGGACAGAAACCACCCCAGAGCCACGTTCAGTCCCCTCCCTGACACTGTGAAGCTGTCCTCCCAAGGCCGTTTCACTTTGCTCTCAGAAACCTGGTCATTTCTTCTGCTTCCCTGAGAAACCCAGAAAACATGCCCTAGGTTGCCAGGCTCCCCTCTCAAAGCTCAGGTCGCTTATTAAGGAAATTTCTCACCGCTGTCTGGGCTCGGCCAGCACCAGTGAGTGTTCAGACCCAAAACAGAGCCAAGATCCACAGCCTCTTGACTGTCTGTCATCAGACTTCTGTCTTTCACAAAGAATTTACTTCCATGAGTCGTCTCTCACCTCCCAGGGACGCCCAAGTGTCAACGCTGGGCACATTCACAAGGCTCACATGCACACTCACTCTTCCTCCCCCTCTCTCTCTTCCTTTCTCTAACTTTAGGCTCCAAAGAAGTCTTTTTTCCATTGAGTGATTAGTTAACAGTCTGCTAAACAGGAATACACAGTGCAGCTCATCTCTTTGCTGAGTCAAGTCTACGCCTCTATTTTGGTACATTTAGTCCCTTTTCAGTGGTTATTAGCCACCATGAAAGTCTAAAGTATTGTAGGAGAGAGAAGGAAGAGGCCTCATCTTCACTGGTATTCACCCAGGTTTTTGGCTGTTGGCACGGAAGACAGAGTGACATCAGGCACAAAGAGGGAGTGAAGGTATGAGAGTCTTTTTTGTGTTGCCTACACTTAAGAGATGGGGAAATAATGGGCGTGTCACTGCCTGCCAAAGCCAAAGAGAGTAAAGCCTCAGTCAACCGGGAAAACGTTAACCTAAATCCTCAGTTAACTAGATTTTTTCTTTTCTCCACTTTTGGCATAAAAAGACAAATAAGCAGACTTCAGATTGATATCAGAAATAACAAAGGAATCTATCGCAAGAGATTGAGAAGACAAGCCAGAGAGCGGGAGAAAGTATTTCAAAAAATACATCTGATAAAGGACTGTTTTTCAAAATCTACAAAGAACTCATAAAACTCAACAATAAGAAAATGAATAACCCAATTAAAAAATGAGCAAAAGACCTGAACAGACACCTCACCAAAGAAGATACACAGATGGCAAACAATGCATACGGAAAGATGCTCCACATCATATATCATTACAGAAATGCAAATTAAAACAAAAATGAGATACCATTACATGCCTGTTAGAATGACTAAACTCCAGAACACTGACAACCCCAAATGCCAGCAAGGATGTGGAGCAACAGGGACTCTCATTCATGCTGGTGGGTATGAAAAATGGGACAGCCACTTTGGAAGATAATTGGTACTTTCTCACGAAGATAAACATACTTTTACCATACAATCCAACAATCACACTCCAACCCGAAGCAGTTGCAAACTTAGATTCACATAAAAACCTGCTCACAGATGTTTATAGCAGTTTTACTCCTAATTGCCAAAACTTGGAAGCAACAAGGATGTCCTGCAGTAGGTGAATGGATAAATAAACTGTGATATATCCAGAAAATAGAATATTATTCATCATTAAAAATAAATGAGCTATCAAGCCATGAAAAGACATAGAGAAGCCGTAACTCTATATTACTAAGTGAAAGAAGCCAATCTGAAAAGTCTACATATTGTATGATTTCAACTATATGACATTCAGGAAAAGGCAAAACTATGAAAACAATAAAAAATCAGTGGTTGCCAGGAGGGATGAATGGGTGCAGCACAGAGGACTTTTAGGCCAGTGCAACTATTCTGTATGCTACCATAATGGTGGATACACATCATTACACATTTGTCAAAACCCATAGAAAGTACAACACAAAGAGTGAACCCCAATGGAAATTATGGTCTTTGAGAGACGATAATGTGTCCAAGTAGATTCATCGATTATAACAAATGTACCACCGTGGTGTGGGATGTTGATGGTAGGGGAGGCTGTGCATGTGTGGGGACAGAGAACATATGGGAATGCTCTGTACTTTCTGCCCAATTTTTCTGTCTACCTAAAACTGCTCTAAAACATTGTGTATTTTCTGCAGAGCTTGAATAGCGAGACCCTCTCTTTAGACTGATGCTTCTAAAGGCCTGATTACTGAACAATTAAATTATGACCAAGACTGAAGCAGTAAAAGGTCATGATACGTTGTAGAAAATTTTTCAAAAGTCATTTATCTACTACTTCACTAAACAGTTATGGAGGCACTGACCTAAGCTCTGAGGGTCTAAAAATAGTACAACTCTGACCCTGGCCTTGAGGAGCTCACAGTGCAGTGGGGGAGACAGACCTGCAAACAAACAATTGTACTGAGAAGTAGTTTTACAGTGCCTTAAAAAGAAGAAGTGCCTGAAGGCAGTAAATGTAAATTGCTGTGGGAGCCCAGAGGAGAGATGAAAATTGGCCTGGAGGAGACTTCTGGCTAATACTCAGTGAACCAGAGCTCAGTGGACCATCATTCATTTGTACTTTCGGACGTGCATGTGCATTAAGTGACAATTCTGCTGGGCATTGTGCTGAAGAATAAGAAAACAATAGTGAGCCAGATGTCACGTCTCTCTTGGTCAGGAAGATTGCAGTTTAAAAACACCTATTTTAATTGCTGAAGAACATGATATTTAAGCAAACCAGGAGACACTTTCCAAGAAGTCCAGTTAATAAGAAAAAAAAAATTTGTATGTTCAGATCACAGACTTTTAGCAAAAAGAGGGACATTATAGGTGTCTGTTACAGTGGTTCTCAAACCTACTGACACGCTACCACTGCATGACAATGTTTTAGTAAACGTTGATACCCAAGTGTCAACTCAGACCAATTAAATCAGAATATCCGGTCATTAAAAATAGGTATTGGTGGCCCTCCCGGTGGCTTAGCAGTTAAGTTTGCACGCTCCGCTTCAGCAGCCCAGGGTTTTGCCAGTTCGGATCCTGGGTCCGGACCTAGCAGCCCTCATCAGGCCATACTGAGGCGGCGTCCCACATGCCACAACTAGAAGGCCCCACAACTAAAATATACAACTATGTACTGGGGGGCTTTGGGGAGAAGGACATTTTTTTTAAAAAATCTTAAAAAAAAAAAAAAGTAAGTATTGGTGCTTTCATAAGTGATTCTGGTGCATAGTGAGGATTGAAAATGCCTGCTAACCTAATCCTGTCTTTTTTTTTTTTTCCGAGGAAGATTAGCCTTGAGCTAACTACTGCCAGTTCTCCTCTTTTTGCTGAGGAATACTGGCCCTGAGCTAACATCTGTGCCCATCTTCCTCTACTTTATATGTAGGACGCCTACCACAGCATGGCGTGCCAAGCGGTGCCATGTCCACACCCAGGATCCGAACCAGCCGAAGCAGTGAACCCAAGGCCGCCGAGAAGCGGAACATGCAAACTTAACCGCTGTGCCACCAGGCCGGCCCCTAATCCTGTCTTTTTACTGATTGTGAATCAGTGTCAAAAGGTTGAGGTCAAGATTACAGAGCTAGGCAATATAACAAAATCCATGATCCACCGTACAACTTAAGAGCTATAACATTACCAACACCTTGCACCTATCTAATACACCCCTCCCCGTCCTGTTCCCCCAAATAGTAACCACTATTCTAAATTTTATGATTGCCGTTTTTGTTAGTTTATCCTATACGTACACCGTTTACCTAAATAACACACTGTTTGGTGTAGCTTGGTTTTGAGCTCCGTAAAGAAGGTATTTACCATATGTAGTCTTAGGACCTTGTTAATCAAAATGTGATCCGTGGACCAGCAGCAGTAGCATCACCCAAAAGCTTGCTAGAAATGCAGAACCTGGGGTGCCAGCCCAGAGCCACTAAAACAGAATGTTCATTTTAACAAGATGCCCGCATACTAAAGTTTGAGAAATACTGTTCTAGAGACTTGTTTTGTCACTGAGATTTATCCAAATTGTTCCATGTAGGTGAAATTCCATAAATGAGTACTTAGGATGTTTCTAGTTTTACATTATGAAAAATTCTGCCTTGAACAATCGTACATGCCTCCTAGTGTTCAGGTGCAGGTTGTTGCAGGATATACACCTAGGAGAGGGATGGATGGACAATTAAGTGCATAAATGTTCAATTTGAGAATGCCAAATTATTTTCCAAAGGACTTTAAGATTCTCGTACCCACCAGGGCACTGTTAATTCGCTTCTTCTCTACCGTTGAGTACTGTCAGATGTCTTGATTTTTGCCCCTCTAATGGATGTACTTATTGAGGTCTTGAATTATGTTTCTCTGATTTGCTAGTGAGTTTAAAAATAATTTTAAATGTTTTCTCGTCCAGATTTTCTATCCTGTGGAATGCTTATTCATTTATTTCGCCAGTTTGTTTATTGGGGTATTTGGGCTTTTTTCTTATTGGTTTGTAGTTTTTTATATTTATAGATATAAATGTGCTACATGTGTTGCAAATAACTTCTGCTGGTATAGGGCCTGTCTTTCCACTTTCTTCATCATGACTTCTGAAGAGAAGTCATTTCTGATGAACAGAAGCTCTAAGTTCTATTGTAATAAAATTCATCAATCCTTCTATCTTTGTTAGTGATTTTTCTTTTTTTAAAGAGCTATTTCTCTACCCTGAGGTTTGAAATATATTCTCCCACATTTTCTTCTAACATTTTTAAAGTTTTGCTTTCATATTTGTCCTCTTTGTACAGCAGGGGTTTGTGCTGTTTGCACAGTAGAGATCTTACACCATTTTTTTGGTGTGGAAAATCAGTTGTCCCAGAACCATTATTGAATAGCCCCTCCTTTCCTCCAGCTGATCTGAAAGCTTCTTGGGTCACACATATTCATCAATCTGTCTCAGGGCTCTCTGTCTTGTTCCATTAGACAATTTGTCTATCCTGGTGCCAATACCAGTGAGTCTTTTTTTTTTTTTTTTTAAAGATTGACACCTGAGCTAACATCTGTTGCCAGTCTTCTTTTCTTCTTCTTCCTCTTCCTCCTTCTCCTCCTTTTCCTCAAAGCCCCCAGTACATAGTTGTGTATCCTAGTTGTGGGTGCCTCTGGCTGTGCTGTGTGGGACACTGCCTCAGCATGGCCTGATGAGCAGTGCCATGTCCACGCCCACCGGTGAAATCCCGGGCGGGCAAAGTGGAGCATGTGAACTTAACCACTCGGCCACAGGGCCGGCCCCCTACTGAGTCTTAATCACCACCATTTTATAATAAACTTGATATCTGGTGGGACAAGTCCTTCTACCTTGTTCTTCTTCTCCTGTAGTATGTTGGCTATTCTTGACCCTTTTAATTTCCATATAAATTATAAAATCAATCTGTCATATTCCACTCAAAACATTGTGGAGATTTTTATTGGAATTGCATTATAAATTAAATTGAAGAGAATTTATATCTTTATATTATTGAGAATTTCTTTCGGTGAACATTGAACACTAATGTATTTCAATCAAGCTTTGTAATCTTCTCCACATAGTTCTTATACATATTGGTCAGATTAATACCTAAGTGTCTTTTTAAAAATCTTTTGCTATTGTAAATTTTATTTTGAATATTGTTTTCTCATGTTTTGTTGATAAGATATAGAAATGTAAATAATTTCTATATATGGTTCTTTAGCCAGTCACTTATATAAACCCTCTCATTTCATCTAATAATTTGTCAATAAGTTGTTTGCAGTTTCTATATAGATAAGTCATTACATTTGAAAACTATAACAGGTTTGTTTCTTATTTCTAATCCACATGTGTGGCAGAGACTGCTAACTGTAATACTATATATATATATATATATATATTTATATATATATATATATTCTCCTTCTTTTTACTAATAGAATATTACGAATTTTAGCTGTGATCATTTCTACCTTGCAGCTAGGTGTGACCAAATGACCAAGCTCAGGACAATAAGCTGGGAGCAGAGATGATATGTGAAACTTTCATGTTATAACCTTAAAGACTGGGTGCAAACTCATTGACTGAGACGAGGATTTGGATTTGGCTGTATTAGAAAAGTCAACTGAAACTGCATCCGCAAACAAGTGGCAATGAGACTGATCCTCAAAGCCTTTCTCAAGAATCTGCCATTAACTGTTCTCCCCAACCAGAGAATGGGAGATAATCTCATGGCAAATATCAGATTAAGGCTGATGCCTTCCTACATCAGACTATCTTCACAAATGGCCTCAGCATAGCTACTGTTAAACTGACTGAGAGAGTTATGAGCTGAGCACAAACGCTAGTAACTAAAAGAGACTTGACAGATGTAAAAACTACAATCTGAAGAGATCATTAGATGTGTTTACTTTTATGTGGAACTGAATAGAAACTTAAAGATTAAAAACTGTTTAGTTTGTGAGGCATTATATTAAAGCAAAAACCCAAACCGTGGCCTTGAGAAGTGTAAGATTATTTAATCCTTAAAGCCACACTGGGGCCCCAAACCTGCACAAGCAGGAATTGGGCTGTGGAGAATAGTGGAAAAGGGAAGACACCCCAGAGGGCAAAGGCAAGGAACAATGACAACGGATTTACTTCCAGGGAGCAGGACCAGGGGTGGCCAGCTGTGCTAAGAAAACTGCTCTACTGCCAGGGTAGGGAGAATCATGACTCCTGCCCAGTAAGATTTGATGAACTTTGGTGTTTTCCATTCTTTGCTTTCCAAGTGGGTGTTTTCATTGTAATTATCTTTTTCTTATTTGTATTATTAGTAAAGATATAGGCTAAGCTGTTATAGAAAAAAGATACCTAAAAGGAAGTTTATTTTGTTCTGAGCTAATATTCCAAAGAAAATGGACTCTAAGAGGCAACCCAAGGTCTTAACCTGGCAGGGTAGGGCTGTTATTCTTTATACATAGTTCTGACCTCTTTTTCTGGGTCTAAGTTGTAAATTTCTTGCTAGCTAGAAGTCCAGAGTGAGCACCTTGTCTTTAACGAGGTAACAAAGGGAGAACGAATTCCTGGAGACAATTAGCAGTCACATTAATCCATTATTTTATATTAAGTGTGAGGTATTAGGATTAAGGTACTTTGCCTTTTATTTTTTCATCAGTAAACCACAAGAAGCTAAAATAAGACCTGATGGAAAGAAATAAGCATCATCCAGATAACCTGGATTTGAACCAAGTGCATTAGCTGGATGAGACTTTGGGGTTTTAAAGAAGAGTTTTGCTCTCTGTGTGGGAAGAAAAGGATACATGAATAATTAGATGCCATAAGGGGGAAACTATGACAGTCTTCTCACTCAAATCTATAGGGTAAAATGTACAAGGATATTCATCATAGTACTATTTGGTGATAAGATGTGGAAGGAAATTTAAGTGTTTGTCTCTGGGAGAGTAAACACACAAATGTGGCAGATACATACATAGATTAGACATATACTTGGTCATATGGAAAGCCAGCCCTGGTGGTCCAGTGGTTAAGATTCAGCGCTCTCACTGCTGTGGTCCAGGTTTGTCCCAGTCAGGGAACCACACAACCCACCTGTTGGTTATCACACTGTGGCAGCTGCGTGTTGCTGTGATGCTAAAAGCTATACCACCAGTATTTCAATACCAGCAGGGACACCAATGGTGGACTGGTTTCAGGGGAGATTCCAGACTGGACAGACTAGGAAGAAGGACCTGGTCACCAACTTCCAAAACATTTCACATATGAAAACCCTGTGAATAGCAGCAGAGCATTGTCTGATACTGCGCCAGAAGGTGAGAGTGTGGTGCAAAAAGACCAGGCAGGGTTCTGCTCTGCTGTACACAGGGTCCCTAGAAGTTGGAATTGACTGGACAGCACTAACAATAAATGGTAATATGGATAGACCTTAAAGATAATGCTAAATTAAAAAAAAAGATTATTTATGCCTTAATACTATTTATATAAATGTAAACTATATCCAAGAATACATATTTGCAAGAACTTCAACAAAATATACAAATTAACACAGTCAAATGGCCACCCGTGGTGGGAGCAAGAAATGAGAGTAGGGGTCAAAAGAAAAAGGTGGAAAATTAAAATAACAGAAGATCCTTAAGTATACTAATGTTACTTGCCATAAACTGCAAAGAATGATTAACAACCCCCTGCATCTGAGGTCTGAAAAGGAAAAAAAGAGTGACGAAAGAGGAACGGGATCAAGTAGGATTTCCACTACCGAAGAAGAGGAAGTAAGAGGGATCACACCTACCCCCTCTCCTGAAACGACTATAAAATCAGAAAAAATATATGAAACAATGCTTTCCAACATTAGACAACAAAGCGAAGTGGTCCCTGAGAAACAAGAGCAAACAAGGTAAATTCTACAATTGTCCAGCTAACAGCCTGAAGAGAGTTTCCACCAACGCTGCAGGCAAAAACAGGTAGCCTCTCTGAGTTGAGAAGACTTTAGAAGTCTGAAGGCCAAGATGGCTGGAGCTTGCAGGACAGAGTACTGGAGAGGAGAAAGGTGAGCAAAGAGAGAACTCTGAGTATCTGCAGAGGATGCCTCTAAAATCTTCAAATGAGTGCTGCTCAATACATGCACGGAAGGGTGGTACCCAAGGCCAGGGGGAAAACACACTTGAAAGGATTAGGGGAAATAGTATCCAGCACCGACACAGCATGAGATAGTACCTGTTCCCACCAGCTAGACTAGAAAACCTAGCAATTCAAAGGACATCAGGTAGAGTGCCCAGAAGGGTTTTACTTAAGTAACAGGGCAAAATTAACCCTCAACCAAATATTGCTCTGGTCCCACCTAACAATGTTGAAACATTAAGACCCAAAAACATGAACTGTTTCCAAGTAATTTAACTGCATCTTAAAACGGGGGCCGGCCCCGTGGCCGAGTGGTTAAGTTAGCGTGATCCGCTTCGGCGGCACAGTGTTTTGCTGGTTCGGATCCTGGGCACGGACATGCTACTGCTCGTCAGGCCACGCTGAGGCGGCATCCCATATGGCACAACTAGAGGCACTCACGACTAGAATATACAACTATGTACTGGGGGCTTTGAGGAGAAGAAGAAGAAGAAAAAAAGCTCAAGAATATTTATAGGAATAAAAAATATCCAGCATACAACAAGGTAAAATTTACAATTTATGACATCCAATTAAAAATTGCCAGGCATGCAAAGAAACAGAGAAATATGCTAAATATAACAAAGAAAAAATGAATTTCAATAAAAACCAACCGGGAAATAAAACAGATGATAGGATTAATAGACAAGGGTATTATTAAAACTATATTCTATATGTTCCAGAAACTAGAGGAAATATTCAACATGTTAGAGATGGCAAAAACTTTCTGTAATTCCCAAATTGAACTTCAAGAGATGATAACTACAATGTCTGAAATAGAAAATATAATGGGTAGGATTAACAGTATATTAGATATTGTAAAAGAAAATACTAGTGAATTTGAAGACAGAGCAATAGAAACTATCCAATACAAAACATGGAGGGGAAAAAGACACAAAAATGAGCAGAGCATCAGTGAACTATCTGGCAATTTCAAGGGGCCTAATTTATGTATTTTGGAGTCCAAAAAAGAGAATTAGGGGCAGAAATATAGTTGGAAAATAATAGCTAAAATTTTTCCAAAACAGATGAAAACTATAAATCTACAGATCCAAGAACCTCAATAAACCCAAAGCACAAGAAACATGAAGAAAACTATAAGAAGGCACATCATAATCAGTTACTTAAAGCCAGAGCTTAAGAGAAAATTTCAAAGCAGCAGGAGATAAAAGGTATATTTCATACAGAGGAACAAAGATAAAGATGATTGCAGATTTCTCATTAGAAACAATGAAAGCCAAAAGAAAGTGAAGCAATATCTTTAAAATACTGGGAAAAAAGAAACTGTCAACAGCCTTGTATTCATACTCAAAGATAAATCTTTCAAAGGTGAAATATGGACTTTTTCAGGCATAAAAAATGTGAAAGGTTTTTGCAGAATGGCACTGGAAAA
Organism: Equus quagga; assembly: GCF_021613505.1. Lineage (NCBI taxonomy): Eukaryota > Metazoa > Chordata > Mammalia > Perissodactyla > Equidae > Equus > Equus quagga. The sequence goes on along the minus strand of NC_060280.1, from coordinate 79,175,577 downwards.
ATGTTAATGAAATCCTTCAGGCAGAAAGAAAATGATGCCAGAATGAAATATTAATCCTCACAATGAAACGAATAGCATCAGATGTGGTAACTACAAGGGGGAAATATAAAATATATTTTTATTATTTAAATCTCTTTAAAAGGCAGTTAACTCTTTAAAGCGAAAATAATAAAGTGTATTTTGGGGTTTACAAAATATGCTGAAATGAAATGTATGACAACAATACCACAATGATCAGAAATAGAAAAATGAAAGCATACTGTTGTAATATTCTTAATCTATGGGTAAACTGATATAATATTACCTGTAAGTAGACTGTATTACCTTGAAGATGTATACTATAAACCTTAAATGAAACAGTTCAAAAAATTACAGCTAATGAGGCGAAAAATAAGAAAATATGTATCATTAAAAAGTTCAATTGATCCAAAAGAAGGGATAAAAACAGGAGAAAGGAAACAAAGAACAGATGGGACAAATGAAAAACAAACAGCAAGACGGTAGACTGAAACTCAACCGTATAGTCACATTAACTATAGATGGTCTAAACATCCACATGGATAAAATAGCAAGAACTGACTATAAGCTCCCTACAAGAAACCCACTTTAAATACAACACAAATCCGTTAGAAGTAAACACATGAAAACTACATACCATTCTAGCACTAATCAAAAGAAAGCCGAAACACAGCTTGAAAGGGGTCTCTTTAGCCAATTTTTTGGCAGAACATAAAAAGAATAGTGGCACAAAATGGAAAATGAGGGACTTCTTCCCAAGTCATTCTATAAGGCCACCATTCCTCTGATATCCAAACCTAAGACATTACAAGAAAAGAGAACCACAACTATATATATCCGTCATAAATATAGATGCAAAAATAGTTAACAAAATTTCAGCCAATCAAATCTAATAATATAAAAAAAGAATAACACATTATGACCCAATGGGGCTCGGCCCAAGAATTCAAGGTTGGGTTAGCATTACAATGCTAGTCAATGAAACTTGTTAACAGACAGTACAATTATCTCACTAGATACAGAAAAAGTATTTCATGATGTGAATGTTAGTTTTATGCATCACTTGGCTAGGTGATAGCACCTAGTTATTTAATCAGACACTAACCTAGGTGTTGCTGTGAAGATATTTTGCAGGTGTGGCTAACATCTACAGTCAAACGACTTTAAGTAAAGGAGATTGCCCTTGATAATGTGTGTGGGCCTCATCCAGTCAGCTGAAGTCCTTCAGAGCAAAAACTAAAATTTTCCAGATAAGAAATTCTGCCTCAGGACTGAAGCATTAACTCCTCCCTGAGACTTGCTCTACAGATTTCAGACATGCCAGCCCCCACAACTGAATGAGGCAATTCCTTAAAGTACTTCTCTTGATACATAGATAGATAGATAATTTATACATAGAAATATATATTTACTGTTTGGTTAACATATTCATAAATATATATTATTTATAATGTACTTATTATTTAAATTCTATATATATGTAGAATATATATATAGAGAGAGGAATAGAATCTTAAGGATAAGTTTTCTGAAATCGTTTGGGAGTTTCTGAAGTTGATTCCTTAATCTGACCATATTTCAAGGCATTAATGACTCTATTTCCAGTGGTAGAGAAGGCACTGATAGTCTGTGGCATGATGTGGCAATAGAGATATACAAAATATCCTTATTGGATACTCCTAAATCAAATACTTATAAAAGGCAAGGTTTTGGGTGACCATGTTTTTGATAGCTAGTTTAGCTAAACTAATAAGTGTAATGAGATTGGCTGGTTGTTCCTAAGTGCACTGGAGAAAGTAGGAAAAGAAAAGAATATACTCGGCTTCAAGTTCCCAGCTCAAGCTCAGCATAAATTAACAGAAAGTGTCTGTGTCATCTCTGAAAGAAAACCATAACTCCTATAGCTGCAGAGCTGAGATTTCTGAAAATCAAACTCAGAGTCTCATTCTACAAGTGGCTGAATTACAAAGCAGATTGAATTCTCAGCCTCCTTGGGTATATTCTGTTAAACTAAGGGCTTTGTCTGGAAAGGAACAGGATCCTAAAAATTGGAATAGTGACATATGGGCAGATCCTAATGAAGCTGCAGATACTGAACCCTTAAATTCTTCCGAGTCTTCTTTGCCAGTAGAAGCAGCCCTTCCACCCCTGTCTGAAGAAGTTAACCTTGCATTGCCTGAGGAAATTGTAACGGCCTTTCCTGAGGTAGTTGCTTTGCAGGGCACTGCTGATTCTCCTCAAGGTTTACCCTACGTGACCCCTCTTTGCTTCCAGATCTATAGCAATATTCAAGTCCCAGTAGGCCCTCAAGGGTGAGATACAAAGTGTGGCCCATTAGAAGGAGTGATTACACTCTAAAAGAACTATATGGCTTTCCTAATTTATACAGATGGAAATCTGGGGAATACATGTGGAAATAGATATTAAGAGTGTGGGACAATGGTAGAAGGAACATAAAATTGGATCAGGTCAAATTTATTGATATGGGCCCACTGAGCAGAGATTCTAGATTCAGTGTTATGGCTCCAGGGTTTAGAAAGGGTTCTAACAGTTTGTTTGGTTGGTTGGCTGGAACATGGACCAAACTTTGGCCAACACTAAATGGAATTGAAATGCCAGACGGCTTTGGTATACCATAGAGAAAAGTATCCAAAGGAAATTAGAATGTTACAATGAATTTATCACATAAGGCATGCTTAACCTCGGTGGGAGGGTCCAGGTGACATGTTTCTTACTACAACTATGGGCAATAAATTGTGAGGGGAGACGCAGCATCCTTGTCTGTGGCCACTCTTCTCTGTAGGCCAGAAATTACAGTTGGATCTGCTGCCTCTAAACCAGGACGCTTAAATACAATGGAGATAATTGGATTCCAATATAGCAGGGGGTGAAGTGGTAACACTTAATCATCAAAGACAGGGTAGGTGTGATTATCATAATGGACAGCAGAGTCAAAGCAGTAATCAGAATAATCTGACTCACAGAGACCTATGGCATTGGCTAGTTGATCATTGTCCCTGGAAGAGAAATAGATGGGCAATCTACTAAAGTAAGTGAAAGAGTTTTAGGTCAAGTAAACAGAAGTCTAACTTGAATCGCCAAAACAGAAAGTCATGCCCCTTCAATCAATTCTCAGACTTGAGCAAGTTTTACCAAGATGACTGTACATTAGGGAAAAGGAAAATAATTAGATCTTAGCGGATTATGAAACATTGGCTCTGAACTGTCACTAATTCCACGAGACCCAAAATGTCACTGTGGCCCATCAGTCAGAATAGGGGCTTATGAAGGTCATATGATCAATCGAGTTTTAGTTCAAATTCATCTCACAGTGGACACAGGGGTCATCAAACCCATCCTGTGACTGTTTCCACAGTTCCAGAACACATAATTGGAATAGACATACTGCGCACCTGGAAGAATTCCACACTACTTCCCTAACCTGTAGAGTGAGGGCTTTTATGGTAGGAAAGGCCAAATGGAAGCCACTAAAACTGCCTCTACCTAGGAAAATAGTAAACCAAAAGCAATACCAAATTCCTTGATGGATCTCAGAGATTGGTGCCACCATTAAGGACATGAAGGATGCAGGGGTGGTGATTCCCACCACATCCCCATTCAGTTCCCCTATGTGGCCTGTGCAGAAGACTGATGGATCTTGGAGACTGACAGCGGACTACTGTAGACTTAATCAGGTGGTCACTCCAATTACATCTGCTGTTTCAGATGCGATTTCTTTGTTTGAAAAAATTAACATATGCCTGACACCTAGTATGCAGCTATTGATCTGGAAAATGCTTTTTTCTTGATACCAGTTAATAAAGACCACCAGAAGCATTTTACTTTCAGCTGGCAATACACCTTCACTGTCCTAATTTAGGAGTATACGAATGCTCCGGCCTTATGTCATAATTTAGTGTTCAGGAACTTTATTGCCTTTTCCTTCCATAAGACATTACTGTTCCAATACCTTGATGACATGGGTCATCTACTGAGCTAGAGTTGGCAATTCTTCTAGACTTGTTGGTAAGATAATTGCATGTCAGAGGGTGGCAAATAAATACAACAAAAATTCAGATGCCTTCTACCTCAGTGAAATTTCTGGAAGTCCAGTGGTGTGGCACATGTCTAGATATTCCTATATATCGTAGGCACAATGCCTAGTGGCTTTCTTTGGATTTTTGAGGCAACGTATTCCTTATTTTGGTGTGTTACTCTGGCCCATTTACCAGGTGACCTGAAAAGCTGCTAGTTTTGAGTGGGGCTCAGAACACGAGAAGGTTCTACAACAGGTCCAGGCTGACATGCAAGCTGCTCTGCCACTTAGGCTATTTGATCCATCGGAACAGTGATACTTGGTGCCTGAAGTATCAGTGGCAGATAGAAATGCTGTTTGGAGCCTTTGGCTGGACCCTGTAGGTATTTTCCAAGAGAAATGAAAGGATATCTCCATACAAAGACTTGCGCACCAAAGTTCACACCAGCTTTATTTGTAATAGTCATAGACATAAGACAATCCAATGCCCATCAACAGGTGAATGAATAGATGCATTATCATATATCCACACAATGGAATGCTACTCTGCTATAAAAAGGAATAAACTATTGATCCATGCAACAATATGGAGGAAACTCATGATAATTATGCTGAGTAAGAGAAGCTGGCCACAAAAAAAGGACACTGTGTATGGTTTCATTTATATAAAATTCTGGAAAATGCAAACGAATCTAAAGCGAAAGAAAGCAAATCAGTGGTTGCCGGGAGGAGGGGGGGCACAACACCACCGAGAGGGCAGGAGGAAACTTTTGAAGATGATGGGTATGTTAGTTATCATTATTGTGGTGGTAGTTTCATGGGTTACAGATGTCAAAACTTATCAGCTTGTGCACTTTAAGTATGTGCAATTTATTTTATGTCAGTTATACCTCAACAGAGCTGTTAAAAATATTTAAATATAGGGGCTGGCCCCGTGGCCAAGTGGTTAAGTTTGCGTGCTCCGCTGTGGCGGCCCAGGGTTTCGCCAGTTTGAATCCTGGATGCAGACGTGGCACTGCTCATCAGGCCAGGTTGAGGCGGCGTCCCACATGCCACAACTAGAAGGACCTGCAACTAAGATATACAACCATGTACTGGGGGGATTTGGGGAGATAAAGCAGAAAAAAAAATTTAAATATAAGAAAATAATTGCATGGGGAAAATGCTTCTATGTTTCCATTCAGAATGATACTGTAACTTAAGAAAATGCTCTCCTTTAATAGTTCATTATGAGGTTTGTTTGTCTTGTTTTTATTTTGAGATCATGAATGGTTATTGAATATTATCAAATGCTTTTTCTGCATTTGCTGAGATAATGTGGATTTTCTCCATTAACTGTTAATGTAGTAGCTGAAAACTATGTAATTTTTAATATTAACCACCCTCACATTATCTTTTTTGTATCTATGTACTGCTGGAGTTAGTTAGCTAATACTTTAAGATATTTTTGCATCTAAGTCAATGGGAGACGCTAGCCTATAAATTTTCTTTCTTTCTTCTGTCTTGTCCAATTTTGATTTCAAATCTATACGATACTCATGAGTTGCAAAGTATGCACTTTCTCATCCTCTTAAGGAGTTTACATAAGATTAGATAAATTTGTAATGACCATATTCTATTTGGAATATGTTTGGGAGAATTGGTTGGTAAAACTATCCAGTGTTTTCTTTATGGTAAACTTTAAAAATATTCTTCACTTTCTTAATAGATGTAGCTCTATTCAGACATTCTATTTCTTCTTGAGATTATTTTGTAATGTATTTTTTCTAAAATTTTTCCCATTTTGTCTTAGAGTTTAGAATCTCTGTCATAAAATTTTTCTTTAATCTCTCCTATATCTGTAATCACGTCTCCTTTCTCTGACTTAATTTTATGTTTCTCTCTTTTTTATTCTCAATCAATTTCACTTTATTTTTTTCTTATTAGTCTTTTTAAGCAATCAACTTTTGGCATTTTTGATCTACTTTTATATTATTAATTCTTCCTGAATCTGTGGATTTACATTTTCATTCCAGTTTTAGAAAATTCTATGCCAATAACTCTAAATGTTTCGTCTTCTTCATTCTATTATCTTCCCTGAGACTCTGATTATATAAATACTAAAATTTTTATTCTATCCTCCATCTCTTAAATTGCCTGTCTTATATTTCCCTATTCATAATTTCAACATATGAAATTTCCATTTCATATATTCTATCCCCTTGCTCTCTGTGCTGCAGTCTAAGTAATTTCTTTAAACATATTTTCCAGGTCATTAATTTTCTCCCCAGCTATATATAATCAACTACTAAAGGCATCTATTAAGATTTTTATTTCAGTAGTGTAAGGGAGGAATAACTTTTCTTCTACCTTCATAGGTCCTGTGGCTAGTTTAAGAATTAAATTGACATAAAAGGGATTAACAGGAGAAAAAAACATTTTAATTACATATGTACACACAAGAGTTCCACAAAACCGTGAGACTCAAGGAGGCAGCCAGATGATTGAGACTTATATACAATCCTGAGCTAAGGAAAGGATGGGGCTTTGGGCTTCTGGGTGAGGAGGCAAATTACGGCAAGATGAGAGGCGGAAATATATGGTATATATCTGACATATACTGATGGCTTTGGGTTTAGAGTTCACATTTGCTCTCCATTAAATTTGTGGCAATTTGTGGGGCTTAAAATAACAATAGTTTCTTCTAGAAAGGAGTTGCATCTATGTCTTTCAGGAGCTAGGGAAATTCGCCAACCTGGACCCTCTTCAAACCCCCTGAAGGATTTTGGGCTAAGGGGGGAGTTAGAAGCTCAGTTCCACCTCCTTCTGCTCGAACAAGGCTCAGGACCTGGACTGCAGCCTGCTGAGGACTTAGGGCCACCCTGCCCCTTTCATGCGCCCACTGCCCACTATTCTCACTTTCACCTCAGCTCAATTTGTTTTCTGTTCTGTTTTGTTTTCGGAATGGGACAGGATAGTGTACCTTAAATTCATCACCTACTTCTTGTTTTCTTATGAGCCCATTAATTCATCAAAAAGAGTTTTCTATTCAGCATCTAGTTGTTCTGCGGTGGGAGGGTCTATCAGAGCGCGCAGGATTCTGTCTAGCCAGACGTGGAATTTAAGTCTAGAGCTGTTTATCTTGTAGTTCAGGGTTATTTCCATTTTTATAGCCATGAAAACAAATCTTGGGAAATAAAAAAAACTGACAAGAGATTTTCACATATTGGAGTAAATGGGGTAACTATTCTGATTCAAAGCTGATTCAGCTTGAACCAAAAACAGCCTGTTTTATGGCCTACCAAACATACATTGTACATCTGCTTTAACATTAAAATAAGAAGGCATACTTCCCCTGCCAGAAAGCCAGGAACGCCTCTATAATGTCCTATCAGGAAAGCCCATATTAGTACTCCTAAAATAAGTTCCCTTTACTAAATCAGGGTCATGCTGACCTGCTAAATTGCAACTGAATACCTCTTTGAAACTTTGATGAATATGTATCCTGGGCGTGTTTAATGTATATTCTTCATTCTAAAAAGTTATAAGACTGTACTGAAACCCATGCTTCTCAGGAAATGCTTTCTTCCCTCCTGGAAAAGGCCTTCCCAGGTCAGAATCCTCACTTTGGCTCAAGTAAAACTCACCTATCTCTCTTATCTATGGAAAAAGTATTAATTATTTTGTGTCAACAAAATCATCATCCTCTTTTTAGTATCCTCCTCATCAAAATGTGACCGTTCAGATAACTCATAGAAAGGACCTATTACAAACTGAATTGTGCCCCCTCAAAATTCATATGTTGAAGTCTGAACCTCCAATACACCCCAGAATGTGACTGTCTTTAGAAATAGGGCCTTATGACAGTTAATTTAATGTTGTTACTTTATCGACTTGACTGACCACAAGGTGTCCAGATTAAACATATATATTCTGGGTGTGTCTGTGAGGCTGTTTTTGAAAGAGATTAACATGCGAATCAGTGGACTCAGTAAAGTGGACTGCCCTCTCAAATGTGGGGGGGCATCATGTGATCCATTGAGAGCCTGAATAGAACAAGAGGCAGAGGCGGGAAAGAAGAATTCACCCCTTCTTTTCTGCCTCACTGATTGAGCGGGGACATCTCAGCTCATCTCTTCTGGCTTTTGGACTGCGATTTACACATTGACTCCCTTGGTTCTCACGCCTTCAGACTCAGACTAAATTATACCACCAGCTTTCCTGGGTGTCCAGCTTACCCATGGCAGATCATGGACTGCTCAGCCTTACTGGCACGAGCCAATTCTGCATAATAAAGCCACATCTACGTGTGTGTGTGTGTGTGTCCTACTGGTTCTGTTTCTCTGGAAAACCCTGATTAATATAGGCCTTTAAAAGGGTGGTTGAAGTTAAATGAGGTTATATGGGTGGGCCCTACTCCTACAGGACTAGTGCCCTTAAAAGAAGAGGGAGATGCCCCAGGGATGCACATGCACAAAGGGAAAGCCCTGTAAGGACACAGCAAGAAGATGGCCATCTGCAAGACAATGAGAGAGGCCTTAGGAGAAACTAACCCTGCCAACACCTTAATCTTCCAACCTCCAGAACTGTGAGGAAATTAATTTCTGCTGTTTAAGCCCCCCTGTCTGTGGTATTTTATTATAACCGTCCTAGCACACTAATACAGGAGCTTACTCAGTATTCCTCAAGTTTTCCATTCCTAGAATCACCTGTTCCTATTGTCTTCATGGGAAATTTAACCCATCCTTCAAAGCCAGCTCAAATGTCACCTCTTCTGTGGAACTTTCCCTAATTCTCTGCATTCCCATATTTTGACATATTTCTTTTATAGAACTTTTACATTGTATCAGTGCCTGTTTCTTGTACTAATTTGTGAATCCTTTAAGAAGAGCAACCATAAAAAAATCCATCTTTGAATTCCTAATACCTAGCTTAATGCTTGTTGGATGAATGGATGGATAGATATATGAATGGATAAATGAATAAATAAATGAGATGCAATTTCTCCTTAAGATACCATACTCTCTGCTGCCCTCTGGTGGCTACTTCTTGTCCAACGCCACATATAAGGAAAAGTGTGGCGATGCTCCTGGTAACATACCAGCTCTTCAGGACCTCTTTCAGATAACTAGCTTTCCCATTTAAGCAAAATTTCCTCCTCCTATTTTGGCATTACCATACTCTACTCTTCTCATTACATTATCTATCAACCTCCCTGTCATCATTCTCATTTACTGAGAACTTTTGTACCAAGACCACAGTGCTCTCTACCTTGACATTGGTGACTTCCAATCCCGCGTAGATCCTCCTCCTCAAAAACAGATTTGAAACTCCTTCCTCAGCCCTAACATGTTTTCCATACCCTACTTCAGGAACTCGTTACTTGGCCACACCTAGACTTCATAATCACAAAAATATTTTCATCTCTAAATCCTTTGGCTCTGTAGTAAGCCAAATAAAGGCCCCCAAATATGTTCACATCCTGATCCCCAGAGCCTGTGGCTGTGTTACCTTATATGGCAAAAGAGACTTTGTAGATGCAATTAAGTTAAGAACCTTGAGATGGGAGTATTATTGTGGGTTATCTGGGAGGACTCATTGTAATCACAAGGGTCCTTATAAGAAAAAGACAGGAGAGTCTGAGTAAAAGAAGTGACAACAGAAGCAGAAGTAATACGGAGCCATGAGTAAAGGAAATGCAGGCAGCTGGAAAGGGCAAGAAAACAGACTCCACAAGGAACACAGCCCTGCCGACCCATTTTAGACTTCTGACCTCCAGAACTGTAAGAGAAGAAATTTATGTTGCTGTAAGCCACTCAGTTGGTGGTGATATGGTAGAGCAGCAATGGGAAACCAACACAGGCTCCAACAGACCAATCTATAACCGTAAACTTTTGTTCTTGTGGCTCACTCACTCTCTTCCAGTATACCTAACCGTATTCTCACAATTAATTCTCTTTCTCCTGGCCTCATTTCCTTTCCTAGATACCTACATACCATGATTTTAAAGTTTAACACCTCTGTTCTCAGGATGTCAAGGTACTAAATAAACACTTATCCTTACACTTCACCTACTCTGATAGCTCAAATGTTGCAACAAACCGACTTCCTGCTTTCTTCTCTCCTGTACTGAGGGTACTAAATACCTCAGGAGGAAATAACTCAATCACATGTATTGGTGCCACTACAAACTCGTGATATTTAGCCTCAACAAGGTCCTCAGTCCCTCTTTATTCTTTTACACGACTGTCAAGAGTTCCTTCTATTTCTCATAACAACAATTCCAAACAATCAACTCTTCTCAAGTCACCTGCCTCATCATTACCCCTCTCTTTAGTAAGTTACCTTGACTTCTATTTTTTCGTGTGTGAGGAAGATTGGCCCTGAGCTAACATCTGTTGCCAATCTTCCTCTTTTTGCTTGAGGAAGATTGCCTCTGAGCTAACATCTGTGCCTGTCTTCCTCTGTTTTATGTGGGATGCCACCTCAGCGTGGCTTTATTAGCAGTGCTAGGTCCATGCCTGGGATCCAAACGTGTGAACCCCGGGGTGCTGAAGCAGAGCACACGAACTTAACCACTACACAACCAGGCCAGCCCCTTGACTTCTATTTTTGACAGCAAATTGAGGTGTGGTATGGTCTGCCTCCAGCATGTCTTCTTGCTGCAGACCCCCTGCTCTCATTGTCCCTGCTTGTTTCTCACTGCTGCTTCTGCCTAAAACGCCTTCCCTCCGTCCTCCCCTTGCTTTCTCTCCAATTAGCAGACATTTGATCCTGTTCAAAATGTCTATAAGACATTTGGTCCATGCCAAAAGGTCCTTGATATTTGGTCCTGTTCAAAACCATTTGGCATGAACCAAATATGCTCATGGACATTTTGAACAGGACCAAATGTCAAGGACCTTTTGGCATGGATTAAATGTCTTATGGGCCAAATGTCTAAAGGTCTATGGACCACTCCTCCTTTATGTTCCCATTTTATGAACATACTTCTATTGCAACTATCATACCACAAATAAAAATGTTTAACTACATTTATTTATTTATGTATCTCTCTCCTTTAAGTGTGCTGAAAGTGAAAGTGAGGTGAATTACAGTATCTTACTTGTCTTGTTATCCCCAGCACTCCAGCACTATGCCTATAATATTTTGAGAAATGGTTAAGAAAGACAGACCTAGCAAGATAGTGAGTGATGTGGCAAACAGCCAGCCTTCCCCCACCACATACAGACACCATCACCACCACCACCAAACATCAGTCCTGCCTCTCATCTTCTCCCGGTGATTAATCTGTTTGGAGACTGAGGCTTGCCCCAGACCCCTAGGCAGAAGCTCACACCAGTCAAAAATAACAAGTGCACTGGCATATTCATCTGAAAGTGCTGCTTCATCAAATCCACTTCAGAATCAGGAAGGCACTCTTGGATACCTCGGTGCTCCAGACCATCTGGTCAGGTGGCACAGGTCCCACTTACAAGGTCAGTTTCTTACTGCCCTGAACATTCCAGATTATGCTGCAGAGTAAACTTCCTCTCTGAGCTGTCACAGGAAAGTTTCAGAATCATCATTAGTCTCTCCCTCACCCACTTATCCATTTTAGTTCTCAGTTAGGCAGCAGGAACATTTCTCCTGAGCATCATCGTGATCTTCTAACTGCCCCTGAGGACAATGGGATGGTCTGGGAGGACAAAGACGGGCAGCACCCACTTCTTATGTTCTTTTTCTACAGAGAGAAGTAGTAAAGGAAAGCAGCAGTGAAGTGGCCAGAATTCTGAGAGCTCAGAAATGCTGGAAATACTGACGAGCATTTGGGATCTCAGGGATGACCACACTCTGCTTCGTGGATGCTTTGAGCCTAAACCAAACTTTTAGCTTTAGAAGCAATAGTCATGAACTAGGCCCCGCATCTAAATGATGGTCCCTTTTGCATTCAAAAGAAATCTTTCCCCCAACAGTAGTCATGCAGATGAGAGACGAAAATGTAATATTGCTTCTTTTTGGCACATTTTTGGTGAGAGTTTGCCTGAAAATTCCTCTAAACATCTGGGGACTAACGCTATAGTGATGAAAGGCTGCTAATAGCATAGAGAATGCTGAAGATGAGCACTCATGAGCAGCTCTATACAAAGGATGTACATCTTGTGCCAAAATAAAAAGGAGAGCAACATTGCAGCAGAGTTCCTAGGGACTAAGACGGGGAAAGAAGCTGGCTTTACATGAAACTGGCAAAAAACACTCTCACACATGTGTCAGCGTTACTGTCAGATATTTAATCTTTCTATAGGTTCTGTCTTTGTAGACAACTGAAGGCAAATTTACTAAAACCAAAAACAAACATAGGGCACATTCCAAAGCAAATATATTTGAAGATTGTCTGAAAGTACATCTCAGCTTCTGCCTTCTTTTCCTATATATTTGGGGAGGAAAGGGGAAGAAGAGATGGAAAGGGATAGAAAGAAACTCACACTCTTGAAGATTCAGCACAAAGCCTACCTTGTCCATGAGGTCCCCCTTAACCACTGCAACCCACAGTGATCTTTCCTTCCCCTGAACACCTATAACATTTTTCATCTTGCTCTCTCCCATACTGACTTGCATTATTAGATATCCATTCATGATCCAAGAACTCTCTCCCCAATTCGCTGCAAGGTCCTTGAGGACAAGGACTGCTTCTACTGCTCCACACTACCAACACAGTGACTGAACACAGCAGAGGCTCAAAATATTTGATTGCCTGGATAATGCCATCAGCAAATAATCCTAAATCACAGATATGATTTTGTTATACAGTATATGAAATTTAAGGAATCAATCTATCTCTGTATTAATGTTTTACACCTTGTATTCTGCAATTCCTGAAAATAAGTTCGGCGGGCTGTGTTTGGGGAATTAGAGGAGGGCGCTGGGGGAAGCAGAGTGAATGTTAAACTGTATCAGGCCAATGAAATAATGCCCACATGGGATTAAAATAAACCGGATCATTGACAGTCTGCCTAAGAGGTAAAAGGTGTTTGCAGACTTCACTTAGTAATTAGAGCTGAAACTCTGAGTCTTTCAGGGTCACTTCTGATGTGGGGTCGGTGAGCCGAAGAGTCGAAAGAAAGATTTCTTAGACTCTTAAGATCTGGCAGTAGTGCTCTTTTATTTAGAGAATAGTGTGGAATAGCATGGGGACAGGACCCATGGGCAGTCAGAGCTCCTGCTGCTCTGAGTTGAGGGTTACGGCTAATTTTATAAGGCATGGGTAAGTGACTTATTCTTACTGGAAAAAAGAAAAGATGATGTAAAAAGTCATTAAATGATTTCAGTGCAGATGGGGTCTGGTTATTGTGTGGTCATATAACTTTAGATACGAATCTGGCCATATAGATCGGCATGCAGGTGAGGACGCCCCGGGCTTCTCTCCCTGGGGCAGTCCTAATTCATACCATAAAAAAAGTCCACTGGGTCATATAGTTTGGCACGTAGGCCAGGTCACCTTGGGCTTCTCTAGCTGGGGCAGCCTTAATCCACATCAACTTCCTGCGAGGCCACCCTCGGTCGGAACAAATTTCTGGGGGAATTTCCGCCCACCTTAGGCGCGCACTCTCCCTGCCTGCACTCGGTTCAGGGACCAGGCGGCGCTGGTGCTGTCACGGCAGCTCCTCACCACCAGGGGCCGCCCGGCAGCGCCGCGCCTCGGGGCGCGCGGACGCTCTCCCAGCATGCCTCGCTCCGCGACGTCGACCCGGAAGCTGTCGCCGGCGACCGCCGGCCGGCAGCCCTGAGCGGCGCTGGGCTGCGGGGCGCGGGGCTTGCCCGTCCGGCCGGCGGAGGCCTCACGAAGACCGGCGGGGAGGTCACCGTTGCGACCGGTGCACGTCCGGGCTGGGTTTGGGCGCGCCCCGCGGTGTGCGGCCGCGGCCCGCGGCGTCCGTACGTGTTTGCTGAGGGCCTAGCGGCTCTGCGGCGGGCGGGGCATCCTGAAGTCTGCCGGGTCTTCCCGGGGAGCGGCCCGGTGGACGCCCCGCTCCCGGCTCCGGTCTGAAACCCGGAGGGCGGTCGTCGAGCAGCGCCTGGTCCCCTCAGCCATGCAGGCGGAGGCTGGGGCCCCGCTCCAGGCGACCGCAGCCACGTCCCGCAGTGGCCTCAGTCACCTGCTGAGCAGCCGGAAGCTGCTGGCCGCGGGGGTCGTGCTCTGCTGGCTCCTGGCCGTCCACCTTCTGGTCCGCTTGTGGCTCCTGTGCCTCCTGTCGGCACTGCTGGCGGTGCTGGGGGCCTGGCTGGGCTCGGACGCCGTGGCGGGGGCCTCAGGGCGACTGCGCCTGGAACGCCTCATTCCGGTGGCCAGCTGCGCTCCCAGCCCCGAGGCGGAGAAGCAGTTGGAGCAGGAGATCAACCGCACCATCCGGATGATTCTACGGGACTTTGTGTCCTCCTGGTATCGCTCAGTGAGCCAGGAGCCAGCCTTCGAGGAGGAAATGGAGGCGGCCATGAGAGGGCTGGTCCGGGAGCTGCGGAGGAGGATGGGCACAGTGGACGGCCGAGCGCTCGCCCGGAGCGTGCTCACGCTCTGCGGCTGTCATCTGCAGAGCTACATTCAGGCGAAGGAGGCCACCGCAGGGAAGCAGAGCGGCACAGTGGAGCCCTCCCAGCTCTGGGAGGCCTACTGCCGGGCCACTGCCCCGCACCCTGCTGTGCAGAGCCCTGGTGCCGAGGTCGCCCACGCTCGCGGCCTTGTGAATTCGTTGCTGCAAGGACTAGTGCCAAAGCCCCACTTAGAGACCCGGACTGGGCGCCACGTGGTGGTGGAGCTCATTACCTGCAATGTGTTCTTACCACTGGTCAGCAAGCTGTCAGACCCTGACTGGATCCACCTTCTGCTCGTGGGCATCTTTTCCAAGACCAGAAATAATGCAGCAGGAGTGGTGAAACCACCCTGCACAGCCAGTGCCCTGGAACAGCCCTCAGTGCCCACATCTCTGCCGCTGACTGTAGAGGTACAGAATCTACCAGAAGTGACAGCCCCTTCTCCAGCAGGAGCCCCGGTGCTCCTGAACTGTAGGGAGCCAGAGGCGCCTTCACGCCCCTCCCCCGAGGTTGAAGAAGGCCATGAAGCTGTAGAGGCAGATTTGGGTGGAGTGCCAGAAGAGAGAAAAGTAGGAAACAACTCATCTCATTTCCTACAGCCAGATATTCGAGGCCCCCTCTTCTTATGTGAAGACGCTGAGCTGGAGTCTCCGTTGTCTGAACTGGGCAAAGAAACCATCATGCTCATGACCCCAGGCAACTTCCTCTCTGAGAGGATCCAGGATGCCCTCTGTGCCTTAGGCGGTTCCCAGTCTTTAGAGCCTAAGGACGGTGAAGGAGCTGAAGGAATAGAAGGAGCAGAGACCGAGGAGGGTCCAGACACAGGCCTCCTGGTCTCCATGCTGAATTCCTGCCCAGAGATCCAGATTGACACAGCAGACAAGGAGGTAGATCAAGGAGATGTCACCTCCCTTACAGCTTTGCTGGCAAGTCCACAAAGGACCTGCCCCCCGCGACCCTCTTGCTTAGAGAAGGATCTCACCAATGATGTGAGCTCCTCAGATCCTAGTCTGCCACAAGTTCTGCTTTCCTCCTCTCCAACTGGTCCTCTCAGCTCAGCCACCTTCAGCTTTGAGCCCCTGAGCAGTCCAGATGGCCCAGTTGTCATCCAGAACCTTCGTATCACTGGCACCATTACTGCTCGAGAGCACAGTGGCACCGGATCCCATCCATACACACTCTACACAGTGAAGGTAACAGGATTAGAAGTGTGGTCGTCCACTCTGGGCTGGGATTGGGGTTGGAAAGCAGAGTCAGTGAAGCTAGTTTTCTCAGGGAGAGAGGCCACCCCTAACCTAGTTTGCTGGGTCTGATTCAACAACTGTCTATATGTGAACAGTCTGAAGCTCATTTGCAAAGCAGAGTAGGCTTCTATGCAATACCTACACAAACAATCCTAGAATCTCAGCATTGTTAGGATACTGAGGGTCATGTTTTTCAGGGGTTCCCAATGTATAGAGTCTTGTCCAGAAATTCTCTTCCCAAACTTCTTCCCTGCTAAATTCTTTCCTTTTTTTTTTTTTGTTTTTTTAAGACTAGTGCCTTTTGTACTTTGTTTTGGGAAGGAAGGTTGTTTCCCTCTAGACACCTTAAAAGGCCGCAAGTTCCTTATTCCTAGTGATGTTTAAGCACAGAAGTAGGAACTGCTTGGCAGAGATGATATGAAGGGGGTTCATGTATCAGATGGCTAGTTTGATTAGAACAGCAGTTCCCTAAAACTGTCTTTAAGGTAGGCTGCTTCCAAGTCACCTGGAGAGTTGTATTTTTAAAAAGTATGGAATCCTGGAACCTATTCTTGGGAATTCTCATTCAGAATCCATGAGAGCCCATCAAAATCTGTATATTTAAAAAGCAGCCCAGGTGATTTTGAGGGGCAGGCAGGTTTTGGAATGTATCAGTGTTGAATAGTGCCCCTCAAGGAGCAGAATATTCCACAGAAAACATCACAGCTCCAAGTGCCCCCATTGTAAAAGCCCCACCCTGAACTCCGCCTGTGTCTCTTACCTAGGCCTTTTCTTCTCAGTACTGGTCCAAGGGACTACTTTGCTCATGTCAGCTCTCTCTCTCTGACTCTAAAAAGTTCTAAACACCAGCCTCGAGTCCCACCAAAAAGGAGATCGTTTCTTCCATCACTTGCCCACAGTATAGTATACTTCAACCAAACAATTACGATAACCTACTCCTAATGAGAACAAACTCATATATATGGGGGAACATACATCTCAAGTTGTCTTTTCCCACGTTCCGGCCTTCCAAGCCTATGGAGACCACCTTTGACTCCTTACAACATCTCCAGTCTTCACATGACTTCTATTCATGCAGATGATGTACTTAGGGAAAAAAAATTCAGTTTAGCTGCAAGAATAATAATCTGCCCAAAGCAAAACAAAATGCATGTCCCTTTAATGCATTTCATGCAAACAAATGATTTTTGTTCATCACCTGTTTTGGATTATTTGTTCTTCCCCCAACTAACATAGATAAACACTGGTTGAGTATAATGGCAAAATGATTATCCCCTTATAATCTCCAACGCCACAATTTAGGGGTGAAGGAGGGGGTGTCATTTTTATTGGTGTTGTACCTTCTGTTTTATATGCTGTCTTTGGGATTTGAAAAACAGTTATGTAGCCATTTTTATAAGTAAGGAAAGTGTTGTGGGAAGGAGGTTTGAGATGGAAGGAGTGAAGAGCAGTAAAATTCATTTCTCACTTGGGGCCATGTATATTGGGAAATGCGTCTCATTCATTATTTCATCCTTGGAACTCGAGTTATTCATTACCACCTAGAGCAGCAACAGATCTCGTTGGTTCAGGAGCAGAATAGGAACGTCTGCCTCCCTTGACCCCTACTCTACTCTTACTTTGTGGCCATGGGGCTGATGCAGTAAACAGGTTTGTTCATTCCACAGTATGAGACAGCTCTTGACAATGAGAACAGCAGTGGCCTGCAGCAGTTGGCCTACCACACTGTGAATCGCCGCTACCGTGAATTCCTGAATTTGCAGACCCGTCTGGAGGAGAAATCGGATCTACGAAAGTTCATCAAAAGTCAGGAGTTTCCCCAGCCCTGGCCTGCCTGCTTGCTTTTCGCATCCAGCCACCCTAATCTGAGAGGCTGGAGGCCTGTTGGTTTGTGGGGTGGGGTGGAGGAGAATGCAGCATCAAAGGTCCTGCCGTGCTCCCCAGGTTGCTTTCAGATGTTTCAGGGTTTAGTGCTGGACAGCACTGATCACATTGTTTCTGAGTTACTCCTTTGCCACTGAATGCTTTGTTCTAGGGCCCCATCTAGTTTAAACTTGAGAAAGAAACTTTCACATTGCCACCTGTGGCTATGAGGTAGCATGAGGAGTCAAATTAACTTTTCCAGATTCATAGATTACTCTTAAATATTAAAATATTATCCAGAAATCCTTACCACCTTTTCTTTAACAACCAGGCTTTTTTGTGTGTGCTGTTTGACACCCATAAGGCACAGGGACAATAAGAAAATGTAATAAAATTTAACTCTAAAAAATAAGCTAGTAAGCAGCTACTTTGTTTTTTTTTTAAAAATGCTGATGACCACTCAAACATTTTAATAAGTTTAGGCATAAATTATGGATTTCAATTATGCATTTTCTTTCTTAATAACATTAGCTTAATAACAAAGCTTAGTAACATAGCTTAATAACATTAGCTAATACTGAGCCATACTTGAAAATAGATGCCAGAGTCTCTTCTAAGCACTTTACACATACTAGTTCATGTAATTCTCATAATAACTTATGAGATAGAACGATTATCCCCATTTTACGGAATAGAAACAAAGATTAAGCAACTTGTGTAAGGTCATTATAGTACACATTGGAGCCAAAATTTAAACTTGGGCAGTTGGACTTCAAAGCCCTCTTTGTAACCACTGTAATGTGTGGCTTCTTATATCTTAATATTTACATTAATAATGAGAGAAGGTTGTATATATTATGTCCTTATTTTTCTATTTGGAGTTATTGTTTGTATTTATTTAATTTATTGTTATTATTTTTATATTTCGAACTCCTGAAATAAAATCCCAGGGAAATATATTCAACAGTTCTGTTTTCTTTACATATATGATGTGTTTTATGTGGAAATAGCTCTCAGTGAATGTTAAGTGAATGAACCCTTTTTTTTTCTTTTTTTTTTCTTTTTTAAGATGTGAAGGGTCCTAAAAAACTCTTTCCAGATCTTCCATTTGGAAACATGGATAGTGACAGGGTAGAAGCCCGTAAGAGCCTCCTGGAATCATTCCTAAAGGTCAGCATCCTTCTGTTATGGCTGTGTTCTCATTCTAACCACAAGACACTCAAGCCATGGTGGAGAGATGTGGGAACCAGAATTTCTCTTTGAAGTCCTTCTTGTGTCTTTTGCAGCAACTCTGTGCCATTCCTGAGATCGCTAACAGTGAGGAGATGCAGGAGTTCCTTGCTCTGAACACAGATGCTCGTATTGCCTTTGTCAAGAAACCATTCATGGTCTCCAGAATAGACAAGGTACTAGCAGGGCCACCGTGCTCAGTCTTAGTTTCTCGTCAGAGTGGAGGCAATGCTTGAAAAATAAGGGAGGTGGGAGGTGGGGAAAGGCAGCACAGGGGAGTCAATAGAATATGGACTAGAATTTTCAAGACCTGTTGCCAAATATTGGTTGGATCATCAACTTGCTGAATTACAGTGAGCAACTGTGAGGATACAATACTCCTGACACTGTAAGTGTACACATATCTCCTGGGGATATCAAGACATTGTTATTCTAGTAGAGAGATGTTAGGATAGATCTGTATCTCCATAGATAAGTAGGGGCAGGAAGGTCTCTTCTGGAGGTGAAGGTCATTCCCAGTGTCAGGAAAGAGAGCCCTAAGACAGGACACTAAGCTGGGTTTAAGTTCATTGGGGGATTCTCTACAGCTTGCTCTGGTGGTCTAGGGATTAAGATTTGGAACTCTCACCACCATGGCCTAGGTTACTTTCCTGGTCAGAGAACCACACCGCCTGTCTGTCTGTTGCTTGTCACACTGTGGCAGCTGCATGCAGCTGTGATGCTGAAAACTATGCCACCAGTATTTCAAATACTAGCAGGGTCACCTATGGTGGACAGGTTTCAGCGGAGCTTCCAGACTAACACAGACTAGGAAGAAGGACCTGGGTCTCCACTTTTGGAAGAATTGGCCGTAAAAACCCTATGAATAGCAGCAGAGCATTGTTTGATAGAGTGCCAGAAGGTGAGAGGATGGTGCAAAAAGATTGGGCAGGGTTCCACTCTGCTATCCACAGGGTCTCTAGGAGTTGAAATCGACTCGATGTCACTAACAGCAGAGTGATTCTCTGCTAGAGAACAGAGTGTGGAGAAAATTGTACCTTCTTCAAGATGATATCTCAGAACTCTTGGAGATGATAGGAGAAGGACATTTGTGTAACACATTAGAGCCTGTAAGCAGTTATTACCAACTGATTTTCGAGTCTCCAGGGCAGAAGTATGAGGTTTATGTTTATCAAAAGATGGCATGTGTTTTAAAAGGTTAGAAAACTGACTCATTGGTAGAAGAGGGACCTCCTTCTCATCTAGACTTCAGGGGATAAAATGATGAAGTAGAATTTCATGTGGTAGGAGTTAGGAGACATTCCCTTCCGTGAGGAAAAAACTGCAAACTAGAAAGGGATGAATGAGGTAAAATCCCCAGAATTCCCTGCAGATGTGTTCCTCCATGCAGTTGTGTTCATTCAGTCATTCTCTCAGCATCTACTTACTGCTCACCTGTTTAAAGCCGTGTACAGTACTGGTTGCTCATGATAGAACAGTGAACAAGACCGATAAGGACCCTCCCCTCACACTACAATTTTGTAAGCCTAGAGAGCAAGTTATATTTCCCAAGCTACGTTATCTACATTTATGCTATTCTCTGTGTTCTTTCCATGCTTTGTTATCCCTCAGTCTTTGTTGCAGTCCATCTCAACCATTTCAGCCTTGTCTTCCCTGTGCTAGTTGTTCTGCTCCTTGTGGAGGGTCAACACAAGATTGAGTTAAAGAAGGCGTGGTGCTGCTCTCAGCTAGCAGTGTTAATTAGCAAGAGGCACCAAAGGGAAAGTAAATGTTTTTTTCTTTTTTTTGATATTTTAGGGTTTCATTTGATTGTGCATTGTCCTTTTCAGCAAATACGTCATTTTCCCATTCTGAGAAAGAGATCGTTCTTACTTTTCAGTGAGGGTTGTTTTATTTAGTCTTTGTGAGTAGAGAAGTTTATATCAACTCCAGATTCCTTAGTTTTGACCTGAGTGATTTTTGTTATTCTTTCTGTCTTAAAGAAGAAAAATTGTTTGAATTAACTGGAGAAACAGTTGTTTACTCTGTGTGAATTATGCTGAGCATGTGTATGTTATATATGCCTCTAGACTGTATTTCTGGTTTGTTTGGGGGTTTTTTGGTGAGGAGGATTGGCCCTGTGCTAACATCTCTGCCAGTCTTCCTCTATTTTGCATGTGGGATGCCGCCACAGTGTGGCTTGATGAGCAGTGTGTAGGTCCATGCCCTGGATCTGAACCGGTGAACCATGGGCCGCTGAAGTGGAGCACAAGCTTAACCTCTGCGCCACCACGCCGGCCCTCTGGACTGTTTCTTATTTTGATAATCTTCACTCTTTCTTTTCTCTGTATATTCCTACCCATATAACTTCCACTTATTCACATCTTGGTGAAAGTATTGTCAACTTGGAAACTAAAAATCATTCTTTTATATACAAAGTAAGAAACTTTGAATGAAAAGTATTTCACCAGCCTGCTAAGTTCCCAGGCTTTTATTTATCCCATTGTTTGTTTTGGCTTCTTTGCCCATGGCATTGTTTGTCTTCACTGTGTGACGAAGAAGATTTTTATGGCTGTAGAAAAAAGGAAGGATAGTTGACCCTAAGCCATTAGCTAGTACCTGACTGTGTTGTTGGATAAGGCTCTGCTAGATAGCCTGGCTATCTAGTCACCCTGATTGCAGAAAGCACTGAGAGACAACTGCTCTTTTGGTGGTTTCTATCTGACCCTGCACCTCTGACCCTTGCAGATGGTGGTGAGTGCTATTGTGGACACCTTGAAGACAGCGTTTCCTCGCTCTGAACCCCAGAGCCCCACGGAGGAGCTGAGTGAGGCCGAGACAGAAAGCAAGCCCCAGACAGAAGGCAAGAAGGCCAGCAAGTGAGAAGCCCTTCAGTCATCCAGGAACCCTTTCCCACTTCTCAGGTTGATCCCCAATCCTTAGCCAAAGCCCATCCCCACTCAAGCCCTAGAAGAGAGGAGGTGTGTCATACGTCATACATACCAGTCTTTATGCGAAGCCACGCCCCAGACTCCTCAGTGCTCTACCCAGGGGAACCTAAGATCCTGCATGGGCAGCCCTGCTGAATGTTTGTCTTGTTAAAGGAACCCAGAGCCCAAACTCGCCAGGGATTTTCAACTAGAAGGAAAACTCTAGAATGTGGATAATCTCCTTTTCTGTTTTCCTGGAAAATTGAAATGTTTCTTCCTATTAAGGATTAAGGCTTATAACTAATCTCTGTTTGCCATCATTTCTGGAAATCTTGGCTCAGAAGTTGTATGTGCTAGCAATAAACAGGAAACGGCTATCGTGGACACCTGCAGGGCCTATTTTAGTAACTGGTTACTGCTGCTACTCTCTCCTGCACTGAGGTCCCAGAAGTTCCCTGGCAGCACTCAAAGCCAAGAAACATGTGCAAGGGAAGGGCACCATGTTTACCCTGGCTGAAAACTTCTTAGCTGTATCTGGGCCATTGTTACGAGAGAATGTGTGTGTTGGGGGTGGTGAGGGTGGAGGTGGAGAGTGTATATACGTATGTGTGTCTGTCTGACTGTCTATCTTTGTCTCTGGGTTCATGTTTCATGGGCCAGCAACAGCAGACTCCCAGTTCTTAGCCTTTTTTTACCAGGCCCATATTCTGAAGGATGACCATGATGCCTCTGCTTATGAGAACTCTATTCCTTGAAACATTGAGGTTAGCACTTGCAAACCTTCTCTGGTTTTATTTGGAACACAAGGGGAATAAATGGATGTGCAGAAAGGGTACCAACAACAATAGCAAAAACCTTGGTCTTTGCCACGTAGAGTATGTGCTAGCCCCTCTTCTAGCCTATGGGGATTACAGCTGTGGCACAGTGGTCCCTATTTTACATTAGCAACAGCCCTTTCACAAATGCATTGTAGACGTAGCTTAGTGTAAGAATTGCACTATATATTAAGGATTGCCAGGACATAGATTGTTTGGGGGATTTCAGGGCCAGGTCTCTCCTGGTAACTCGAACCACAGAAAGCTCCCAAGGATAAGTATGGGTGTTCTTGTTTTGAGGTGTTTATACTTGTCAGCCCTTTGTATGGTTATCAAGACCATGAATCACATTCTGTTTGTGCTCTTTGTTTCTGTACCAGGTCCAGACTGAGGTTCTCATCCAGTAAAATTGCTCCAGCGCTGAATATGACTGAAGCTCATGAGAAGATTCTCTATTGTCTCCAGGAAGGCAATGTGGTAAGAAGTTCCTAGAGAACTGCTAAAATTAATAGCTGGGGTATTGATCCTGCAATTATAGGCAGTTGAAACTTTCTCCAAATTCAGAAAGGAGTTAGGACTTAGTAAAGGACTTAGCCAACGTCTGGAGTGGTACCTGTTTTGTTTTGGTTTTTTTTGAGGAAGATTAGCCCTGAGCTAACATCCACCGCCAATCTTCCTCTTTTTGCTAAGGAAGATTGGCCCTGAGCTAAAGTCCATGCCATCTTCCTCTATTTTATATGTGTGATGCTTGCCACAGCATGGCTTGATAAGCAGTGCTAGGTCTGTGCCCGGGATCTGAACTGGCGAACCCTGGGCTGCTGAAGTGGAGTGCACGAACTTAACCACTGTGCCACCAGGCCAGCCCCTGGATCTCCAATTTTTATTCTGAAAGTATTTTCTTTGAGTGGTTTGGAATTTCTACTAGTTCTGGGTTGGCAAATTGGCTTCTAAGGGGTCGTGGGTTTGGGATAATGGATGACAGAATGAGAAAGAAAGCCGCTTCCTGGAAGAGAACACATGACCCAAAACTGTTTGTGGCAGGTGAGACTACAAAGGCACTGTTTTATTTGCAACCTGGGTAAAAGGTAAAAACTTTCCAAAGGTGGTCACAGGGTCAGTTGAGTTCCTCACGATACTTTCACAGGGAAGGAACGGGGAAGACGTAAAGTGCTGCGATTGCTCTCCTGCTTTCTGCATCTTTATGTTATGTGCCACTGGCTCTTTCTTCAGGAGTCAGAGACCCTATCCATGGCTGGGATGGAATCTTTTATTGAAAAACAGACAAAGCTACTAGAAATGCAGCCAGCGGAAACCCCAGAGAAGGATCCTGAACAAATACCCCAAGGATGTGTGGATGGTTACTTGTCAGATGCAGCTGTGCCAGCCCAAGACCTCAGCCACGGAGATCCAGGTAAGTGACAACATCCTTGCTCCCACAGAGAAGGGAGCCAGGGTAGCATCCATTTGAGACTTATCATAGTTGGGATTCATAGCTTTAATTTCTCTTCTGTTCAGCTAATCAAGCCATGTGTTAAACACCAGTGTCTGAAGTCCTGTGCTGAGTGCTGGGATACCAAAGATACACATAGTCCCCAGAACTGAGTCATGCAGAGGAGCAGGGCGTGAAAACAGGGAGTTCCAATCCAGCAAGATAAGATCCATGCTTATAATACCATTTGTTTATTTAAGATATTTTTTGGCATGATTTGGCATATCTTTGGATTACTCCCTTTATCTAGAAACTTTCTTCCCTTAGTGTCTGTGGTACCACTTTCTTGGTTTTCTTTCTGCCTCTCTTGTGGTCTCTTCTCACTTCGCTTTGTTGGCTCCCTTATTGGCCTTCCGGAGCTCTATTTTTGGCTGTCTGTTCTTTGCACACTCGCCCTGTGTGATCTCATCTGTACTATTGGCTTCAACTCTAACACATGTGCTGATGATGCCTAAATTGGATGTTGTATTTCCAATTGCCTTTCGGAAATCTCTACTTAGATATACCACAGGGCAGCTGAAGTACAACATGTGCAAAATGGAATTCATCTTTTTCCATGGATATGTTCCCTCTGTTTTATTTACTGCCATGGCAAATGACACCACCTAGTTACCCAAGGTAGAGCAAGGAGGGAGAAGAAGAGAGGACACTGCTTTCTCCTTGTAAGCATTTGAGGCAGGGTGGGTTTGCTTCCCAGAAGTGCAGGTGTTTTAAACAGAGGAAAAATTAGGAACCCTGGATATTGGTATGTTTGCTGAGCTAGGACTTATCAGAAAAAAGCTTTTCAATTCCATCAAGACAAAGGTTCCCACTGAAAATAAAAGATCACAAAATCTTGGGTTCAGAAAGAAAAAAAGGGCTGATTTCACCATTCTCTCTCAGGTGCCCATGAACAGTCACCTGACCTCTGCTCTATAGACCTCACCTTAACTGTGTGAAAAAGGGAGTTTACAACCCCATCTCTTCACACTTCTCTCGCTGGCTAAGTGAAGTATTATGACAGCAAAATGTCAGAGAACTATAAGAAATTATAAATAAGATGGGATGGGTAAAGCAGTATACTTCTAGCCAAAAATCAAGCCTGTAAATTTTGAACATCATATCTCTAAAGCCCTTCTTCTAACCCTGAGAGACTCAAAATGTTCATCATATGATAGGAAATTTACCATTTTCTTCAAAAGGACTTGGTGCCTTGTTTGCCTTCTTATTTTTTACTGCTATGACTAATTGTCACCACATGGTGGCAGCTCTAGGTAAATGCTGAACCTGAGTTATTGAATTGAGGAGGGTGACTAAGGCTCAGGATGATGCTGTTTCCCAAGGAACTGAATATCCCATCTTTGAGCAAATGACTAGAAAGCAAACATATCAGCTCCCATGTCACCTTGAAATACAGTGCAGGAAAAAGAAAATCTATATTAGATGAGATTAAGATGAAAGTAGGATTCATTTCTAGCAGATTCATCCAAATCTGAAGTCATTCATTTTCCAGAGGAACCCTTAAGGGAAGACTGCTTGGGCAAGCTGGCCCAGAGAATACCCAGTGGTCCTAGACTAATAAAATTATTGTTGATGATTACTTATAATTTTAATCACAGTAGTAGCACCAGATAGCTGAGATTCCATCTGGAACATTGTGTATTCCTTGGGAAGTCTCCTAAGAAGCAAATCAGAGGTGACCTGGGACCCCCTGAGCAGGGTTAGAGAACAGATGCTTCCATCCATAAAATACATCTGTTCAGAAGACTTCAGTTTAGCATGGGTATAAGCTCATTTGTGGCCTTTCCAGTCTTCAAAATAGGAAAGAAATCAGTAATTGTCATGACATTTTACCAGAGGCGTAGTGCTCTTCTAGAACCACGTTATCTCAAAATCAAACTGAAGCCTCCTGGATCACAAACCAACATCTCTGTGTAATGGAGATGCTTTCAAAGCAACTCTTTTGGGAAAATGAATCCCAAATCTTCCTCCAGATCTGCTGCCCACAACATTTCCATGATGCCTTGTGGAGGCAAGTGGAATGTAAGGATGGAAGAGACTGGGCCTTGCCAGTTCCAGTTAGTCACCAGTTGTGAGCACTTACTTGGAACAAAATATGTTCAACTCCTTGGGGAAATTACAAAAGAAACAAAAGCTAGGTATGCAAAATCTTTTAGAAGATAAAAAATATTTACTAAGTGACTAAGGAACATAAAAAAATTATAAAGAAATACAGAGCCTATCACTGAACTTTTTAGATATTATGTAAACATCTGTTGATTTGAGTACAAAAATACAAGATGATTGATGAAAAGGTAGAAAAGACCCAGTGCACTGTAATATATTCCTCAAGTATGTATCTTTTCTGAGTTACTTTTGATGCCTTTTCATTCCACAGGAACAGAGACAGAATTAGCTGACACAGCCCTGGATCTGCTCCTCTTGCTACTAATGGAACAGTGGAAATGGCTCTGTACGGAAAACATACAGAAAGTTCTCCGTCTTATCTTTGGGACCCTGATTCAGAGGTAAAGACCACTAAGTTCTCCTTCACGTTAGACTCTCAAATTGGACAGGACTTGGATGTGATGCTGCATTCTCCGCTAGAAAGGGACAGTGTAGAATCCAGGCAACCTGTGGCCTTAAGGAAAGATGGAGTGTCGTTATAGGGGTACAGGGATGAAGACTGCCTGGAAAGTATCGGAAAGCTTTTATTAATTGCCTTGTTGTGTAAAGTTTGAATGGGTCTGCTTCTGTCAGACTTCTGGCAGAATCCACTGAGTTACAGACACTGCTGTGATCCTAAAATGCTTCACCTAAACTCTTCCTACTCTGGAATCAGTTCTCTACCAGTTATACCTCTAAGCCGTATACCTTTCACCTTATTACAGCAGACATGTTTTCGTAACTAACACTATATGGTCACTCTGATGATAAACATTGAGAAAGACAAGGAGAAAAACAGATCAATGCTCCCAAAATATAGATTGTTTTCTCTGAAAGGGGTGTAGATATTCACAACTGAAGAAGTACTGACTGACACAGGCTGGTAAGAAATGGAAGGATACTTGGATTTGAAACTTGGATTTTATAATTCGGCTTTGTGATCCCAACGCTACTTGCATCTCCTGAAAGAGTTGTACATAGATGGAGTTTTTAGCTGCTGACTTCCTAACCGTGAAACTGATACAAGCTTTGCTAAACTGAGGAAGGCCAGAGATACTCTCTCTGAACCAGACAGACACACATAGTACTTGAGCTTTGGCCACTCTTGTTTTGATCTCTCATAAGACATCCTGGCAGATCCCAAAGTAAGAAGCAGCCAAACGCTGACCTCTTCTGTTAGCATGTGGTTCGTGCTAACAGGTCACTTCAAAAATAAAAACTTCTTTTAAAAAAGAATTATGTATCTATTCTACAAGTAGAAAGTCCATTAACAGCAAGCAATTAAATCTCCCTTCCCACACTCAGAGTTACATAGCGTCAGGGAAGCTTAATAAGCTTTAATCATAAACAGACTAAGTGCAAGAAGAGGATGTATCTTTATATTTGTTGAGTGCTTATCATATGCCAGCACCTAGCCTGTTTATGTATATTTTCTTACAGCCACCAGGTGAGGTTGGTGACCCATTTTATGCAGTAAGAAAATAGAGCTTGGCAAGGTCAACTAACATGCCCAAGGTCACATTAATGATACACCTGGAATTTAAGCTGAATGTATACGGTTCCAAAGCCAATGTGCTTTTTCCTACATTTTATAGCCTGAAGACTGGTCTCCAAGAGAAACCCACACAGAAAATGCTGACCATTCTGTATGCCTTAGGCTTTCCCCCTTGTCCCTCCTCCATACTCACCTCTGCTACTAGAGTGCTTTTTTCTGAAAAGCAAATATGAACAAGTATTCTGTACTTAATATCTTTCAATGATATCCTCTTGCCTACAGAAGTGATTTTTCCAGTATGTTACCCAGAGTTCTAGGATTCCACAGAGGTGCTTCAGAAGCCAGCTTAGAAGCTAAGGGGAAAACTAAGTGGTCCATGATCCAATCAAACCAGTTCCACTTTGATCAGTTTAATAGACTGGGGATCTAGGTAAGGTTTTGTTTGAAAAAGGGCTCCACTGTGTTTAAAATATATGCTTATTTACTATATTAAAATTCCAACTCCTTTCTTATGTGGCATGATCTGGTCCCAGCCTTACTTCCAGTTCTTCTCCATGCAAACCAACCGTTGTGGCCTAAACATTCTGCAGACTCTCTTCCTTCAGGCCTTTGCTCTTTCCCTTGTCTCTGCCTGAAGTGTCTTGCTCTACTCATTGATCTCCTGCTCTGTGTGTCTCGGACTTCCCTCTTCTTGTCTGCTTGGCCTATTGCTAAATGTTTTCAAAAAGTTAGCATTACATGTCATTTATTTTGTGAAACTTTCTATGGCATCCTTTCCCACTTTCCCCCAGAACTGAGGAGCCCTCTACTCTCAAAGTTTTGATAATTCTTATCACAGTAAATTAGAGAAATGATCTACTTTCCCTAAACTAGTGGTTCTCAACTGAGGGGCAGTTTTCTCCTAGGTATATTTGGCAATATCTGGAGACATTCTTGGTTGTCACAACTGGGAAGGTAGGCAGGAAGCTATTTCATCTAGTGGGTAGAGGCCAGGGATGCTGCTAAACATCCTATACTACATAGGACAGCACCCTCCTCATCCCAAACAACAATGAATTATCCTGCCCAAAATGTCAGTAGTGCAGAGGGTGAGAAACCTTGCCCTGCAGTATCAGTTCTTTAAGGGCCAGAGCCAGCTTTATAAACCCAGCAACTTAGACAGGGCCATAGAAGATGCTCATTAAATATTGGATGAAAGAATAAACATTTCCCTTCTCAATGCCTTCATACTTGAAAGTATACTCTTATGTTTTATTCAGTCACTTGTGAATGTTGCTAATTGAACCTTCATTTCTCTTCACCCTCTGTTAGGCTTCTTTTTGCTGATCTTCTAAGTGTTTTCAAAAAAAATGGGAAGATTCTAAAACTAACTAGTGTGTAATAATTGATTACTTCTTTCTCCTCTAAGTTATTTACTTGATGAATTTGTTTCAGAAAATAGGAAATTATTCAGTAGGAATGGAGAAGTATAGATGAGTCAGGAGAAATTCAAAAAAGATTGAGATTCATATATAAAAGAGGTCAGAAGTTGTTTTCCTAAAGTTTGACTAACTCAGAATATTAAAGGGCTTGGGCTAGTACCAGATAAAGGAGAGAGAAGTATATTTTTGGAATTACAGGAAGATCATTGAAGTAGTATTTTACATAGCTAGGGTTCTTGGAGATCTAAAACAGGAAAATTAAATACAAAGGAATTGCAGGCTGTGAGAATTCCAACCTGTTTGATGAGATAAATTCTCTAGTAATAGAGAAGAGATAAGAATAAAATGGAGTGAATGGGGTGTAAAGAAGTAAATATATTATGCACTCTAGTTTAAGCTGTTTCTTAGCTTGACTGGTAGAAATGTGTCCAGGCTATTTTGTAGCAGTCATGCCACATCAACTTAAAAAAGTCTTCTCTCTATCCAACTGGGGAATTGTTTTGGTGTTATTCCTGTACTCATTGAAAAAATATTAAGGGCTGATACGTAGTGAACAAAACAGACAACAGTCTCTACGCTGACATCTTTTATAATTTAGTGGGGTTGAGAACTGAGGGCCTTATCTGTGATCACAAAGCTAATGTTTGGTGGAGCCAGAAGTCAAACCCAGGTGTTCCACAGCCCAAGTTCTCATCTGCTACAATATACTACCACTATGCTGTATTTAATCTCTCTGGGCTTTGGTTTCCTGATCTGCAAAATAGGAATAACAATGACATCTATCTCTAGGTATCTAGGTGTGTAGAACGTGTCCAGTAAATGTTAAGTCTTAATATTTGCTCTTCAGAAAAAGAGTAGGATAAAAAGTATGTTCTGTTTCTAGTTCCTCCAGCTGGTGGCCCCAAATTCTCTCCATTTTTTATGCCTTGAGGATGCCCTACCCTATACCAGTCTCCTGCAGCTAGCACAATCCTATTGTGCCTGTCTCTCTGAGTTACACAGAATAGAGTTTCTAAACGGTAAAGGCTTTGTGAGTCCTTTCAAGGTGACTGTGTACCGTAGGGCTCATTTGTTAAAGCCACAACCAGAGCATCCACATGTCTTACATCAGGAAGCAGACCACCTGGGTCTCTTTCCAGCACAGACAAGCATAGGTTAAGTACAGAGTTCAGTCGTATTTTCCAGGTTTAATGGTGCTCCTGGTTACATGGGTGGGGAGAGCTACTGGAATGAAGTAGTGCCTTTCCTCATGAGAAGAGCTTTGGGTCAGGCTAAGTTCCTCACATTTCCATCCCCCTTCCCTGACATTTCCACTAGAACCACACCTCTGGTTGGCTGGGTAGATAGCTGTCTGGTGAATGGAAACGAGCAAAACCCACATGTAGATCATGCCATAAACAAAATCAGGGAGAAAGCTTACAGCTGAATTTCCCTTGACTTTCTTTCCTTTTCACTTTTTTTTAATGGGGTGGCATCTCTATTTGTTAAAGCGGGGAAATTTTTAATATATTTAATGCATTTGAATGAAACCAATATGAATGTCGTGTAAGAACATAATTTTGTGGCTAGTTACTTTTGGAACACTGTGTAATTGTGGTCTTTTACCTTTGTTCATCCTAGATATTTCCAGGTGATGATATTTTGTACTTGTTCAGTTGTCTCATATCCCTTCCTGTCAAAAAGTTCTTACTTATATCTAATGAAACTTTATCCTTAAGTCCATTTTGTTTTGTATTAGCTGCTATGGAAATAGGAACACAGGTGGTTGACACCTCCTCACCCTAACCCTCCACAGAGTAGAATTAAATGGAGTCTTATCTTTCCCTGTTCAAGGCCTTTCATCTTTCCCTGTAAGTCATTATTTCCATCTTTTTAATGATAATCTTGGCCCTCTTCTCAAATATCTTGTGCTGGGTTCACAGTGTTCTTAAAGTTTTTTTAAGATAGGAATCAATAAGTCATGGGTATCTGGAGAAAAATCCCAATTCGCCCTCCAGAGCCTCAAAGGATCTGATGCCTGTGGCCCAAGGTCTCTTACCAGCAAGTTCCCGTGTGAACGGTACACATGGAAAAGATGGGGCTTATTTTAGGTTTTAGAGTGTAGGCATTGATTATCTTATCAGCTTCAGGATATTTACCGTGCAGCAAACATTGATAGTTGACTTTGTGCAGACACTGTGCTGAACACTAACTCCAAGCATATTGTATCATTAGTCCCCTCAAAAGCCCTGTAAAAGAGGTGTTATGAACGCAGTTTCAAAGAGGAGGGAAGCTAAGGCTTACAGAGAACTGATTATTTAATCAAGATCACGGTGCTAATAAGTACCACAGGCAGAATCTGAACCCAGGTTTGTCTGATTTTCAGCTGTAATAACTCTAACCCTCAGGATAAGACTTTTGCCCTGTGATTTGGAGGGATAAAAGCCATCCCCAAAATCTTTGACTCCGAAAAGTATACATTCCCCAAGAGGAGATGATCGTTTAGTTTGTAAAATCCAAGCCTCACTTCCATGTACGCAAACTCACATGTAACACAAAGGGCACTGCAACATCCTGAAGTCAGCCATGTTACTTGTCCCCTGGGCAGCTTGAATTTTTTATTTTTAAAAAGAAGTTCATGCCGTGCTACATTCTTTGGCTTTATTTGCTTTGGTAAACAAATACGCTGGAATTTGATATCTCCCCAAAGCTGCAGCACCTCCTCACTCCACCTTCCTCTGCTACCCCCTAAAGAGGTGTGGCATTGTCCCAGCCCAGTTCAGTGTTGACCTCTCTGAGACTGTCTCCACTGCTGCCCAGGAGGCAGCATGCTTGTTCTCTCTCTGAAACCACAAGTATCTAAGCTGTATCCTTTTGCCGAGTACTTGGGCTCTGTTTCTTTAAGTTCTGCACTTTAAAGAGAAGAATAGTTGATACTGATGCCACAGGTAGCTACTGCTGCTGCTGTAGTTATCTTGAACACACTGCAATTTGGGCATCAGGAATGATACAGCCACCTAGATTTAGATGCATCTCCTTCTTAAATGTCATTTTCCAAACTCCAGCATTATCATCTCCAAGAAGATCATTTAATTTCGTCTGCTTTCAGCTTTGTTTACTCTACTTGCTACCTTAAAAGACTTATATACAAACTATCTTGGACGCCTGGGACTTCTGCCAAATCACAAGCGTGCACTCTCTTGCTCTTGCGTGCTCTTTCTCTCTCTCTAGCCTGCAACAAAAAAAAGAGAGAGTAAATTCAACCTCATGACCCCTCCTTCTAAGCCAAGGTTGGAAGAGCCAGGCTTCATAAATCTCCCTTGATTGTTGATGGGGTGGAGGGAGTGGGGGAGGGGAGATGAAGAGAAGTTAGATGCCCAAAAAAGGCATTGTTAAGTCAAAGGGAAGTCTTGCACGCATGCGCGCCTGACCTCGTATGTCAGCTTCTGTGCTGGGAACATCCAATTATGTAAAAAGGAGTACTCCTTATTTGGAATTAGAGACAGAGGGAGGGGAAGAGGCGTGGGGTTATAGCAGTCTAAGCCAAGGAGTGAATCCAGCCTGTCTAAACTGTTCATGTCCGAAAACAGAAGAAACTTGACAGTATCCCTGCATGCATCAGAATCAGGTTTAGGAAACTGGACAAGTACGCAGGTGTAGATGGGGTTGGAGGGAAAGAAGAGAGATGTACTGTGCTCCATTGATGGTAGAAGCTTTTGGGCAGGAAGACCCAGCCAAGGTAAGGGGTGAGATGATTATGGAGTCCTGATGTAGAGTGAAGGAATGAGAAGAAGCTGGATCAGTTCCATGCCTGGATGCCCAGAGCAATGCCACAATAAAAATATGAGCCAGGCTAGCAGTAGAGTACACGAATGCCACGTCCCGTGGCTCTGCCCTCCCCGTGGCCCCGAAGATGGCATCAGACTCTGTGTCAAAAGGGCAGCAGACACATTCCTGGCATCTGCGTCAGGATTTCTTAAAGAGTGAGTGTGTATGTGTGTGTGTTTAGGACATGTGGGAATGGAATAGCATGGCAAGAAGAGTAGGGAAAAAAGAAGAAGGTTCTGTGATCTGTGGGCAAAGGAGAGTAGAAAAGTATGTGAAGTCAGGATATAGTATATAGAGAGGAAGAGGAAAAGAAAGAATGTGTCAAGTTTAAGGAGTCCAACAAGGAGTGGACCCAGGAGAAAATTAAATGGCAAGCTCTGGACCTTATGCCAGGCCAGGGAATTATTTTCTTAGAAAAGAGGTTTCTCTACAAACTGTCTCCCAGGAAAGGTTGGAGGAAGGTTTGTGGACAGAGTGTGGTGCCGTTGGAGAGTGCTGCACTATGAGGTGGAACCATTCATCTTCCTTAAAGACAATTGTGAATGGATGACTACAAACTTTTTTGCCGCCTCTATTCTCTTAGGTCACTCCAGAATGTTAGGTGTTCTCTGGGTAGAGTCCATTCAAGGACCTCTTTCTCGGTGGGCATATCTAAGTAGCAGATGACTAAAGGGTCTTTCTGACATTGGTTACATCTTAAGGGAAACTCCAGGCCTGCCACCAAAAGGGCACACGCAATTGCAGCAGGAAAGGAACTGACATTAAATACTAACTATTCCAGCTAAGCAGCTATGTACTCTGTACACTAATGTGCAGTGCAGTTCTGAGATAGACAGATATTCAGATTGAATAACCTTCTCAGAATCATAGAGCTAGTAAGTACCACACTCAAGATTTCACTTAAGTCATCCTGGCCTCAAAGCCCAGGCACTTTCTGCTACTCCATGCTGCCTCCCCACTGTGCAAGCTTTCTCGCAAAGCACTGGTCACTAGAATTGGCCTCACTTGAAAGTCCCTGTGCCTTAGTCCCATCTAATCTCTCTTGCTTTCCGTCCAATTGGCCTCAGGGACACATGTATATAATGGTAGCATATAAATTCATTTCAATCTGCATATTCTGATTTTATTCTTAAAGCACTCTTAGATCAAAGACTGTATAATCTCCTTTAGGTATCTCTATTCTACATCCTATTACCAGTCAGAAAAAGATTATCAGAGTTAAGATTTAGAGTTTCTCAGGAAACACAATTTACAGTTTCTTTCTTTGCCCCTAAACTTCTCAGAAAATCATCTCAAACTAAGTTTTCGTATTTTCCTGTCAGATTATTTACTGGCCCTCTGATTATCGACTCAGGCTGTTTTTAGAGATGCTGAAATTAATTTTTTGTAGTGATGTGCTTTGTTCAGGTTGTGTTGTGCTTCCTTGGGGAAAAGGAAAGCTGCTTGTCCCACGCTTCTTCCACAAGACCTTGACAAAAGGAAGCTCTTGACTTCTATAGACTGGGCCCGAATGGGCCCCAACAGTCTCTCCTAATATATGAGTGGCCTCCCTGTCATATTTCTTAGGTGTCACTTATTCTACACCCATCTTAGGATAAAGACATCATGCCTTCCCTGTCATGTACTGTTAGTTTCTGCTTGAATACATCTTATGGTTATAACAGGTAGGTGGTAGCTTACTGGTTATGCGCCTGCACACAGGTGTTCTTGCACTTCTGTGTGTGATGCACGTTCTTAAATTCTCATACACTCTAACAGAGATACAGAATTGATCGTTGTAACAGTTAAGAAACAAACAGAATATTGTGAGGTATTTAAACCTTAGAACCTTTTTTTCAGATCAAATTATTGGCATCTCTTGCCCATCTGTAACTGCAAATAGGAATCCAAGACAGTTTTTGAGCGCTGTTTCAGACTGTAAGCATCTTATCTTATTCACCATTCTATTGTAAGCACCTAGCTCTATGCATGGAAGGCACTTAAATTTGTGTCAAATGAATGGACCTCACATGCCATTCCAATTTAATCTGTCCCTCTGCTTATCACTAGTGAGAACCTGAGGAGTTCCTCAGCAGTGCTGGGGGACAAGAAAGACAGATGTAAGCTGTCTCTCTCACATCCCTCCCCAAGCTCTTTAAAGGACAACTCTAATTTCCAGAGCTGTGGTTGGGCCTGAGCAAAGAGATTTTTCCCTTGAGCCCTTTAGGCCATCTCCCATTCTGGTGGCACTCTCGTTTCCAAAAGAACACAGTGCCACCTGCCGTCGTGGGCCACACACTGTGAGTCCTGGTCTAAGCTTGCCCTCTCTGGAAGCGTCTCATCACAGATGTGCCTTCTCAACCTCTGTCCTTCCACATGGTGAAGTAAGAATTTGGGCTTTGAATTCAAACAGATCCGAATTCAGATTCTGCTTTGAAGCTTACTATTTGTGTGACTTAAAATAAGTCACTTAACTTCCCTTTGCCTCAGTTAGGTGATAACGTTGCCTAGCTCATAAAGTTGGTTGGAGGATAAGAGATAATAAACGAAAGTCTCTTGTTGCATGCCTGGCTCGTGGTAGCACTCAATAAATGTGAATTCTCATCCGTCTTTACAAGCTCCATATTCCTTTTCCTTGGGAACTCTTATTTGCTAGGGTGGTAACACATCTGATGTAGAGTAGATAATATATTTACATTTTAATGGTTTTTTGTAGAGGTCTTTATAGTGAGCTTGCTTTGTGATCTGTTAAAAGAAAAGACTCTAAGAAACAGAAAGTCGTTTCTGCATCCTTCAAATCAAGGTCTCTTCCTTCATATTATGTTATCTATCTCTGCACTCCATCGTATCTTACTCACGTACTTACTTAAAATCTCCCCCAGTCATATCCAGAGCAGAAACTTGCGGTTTCTTTAGAACCAGGGAACTACCCCTTAACCCAGTATTCCCAACCCTCTTCCTTTGCTTTCTAGGAAACTAATTTTATTTAGTTCTTGTTATGGTGACCTCTTTACACATAATTTTTGAAAAGTCTGTGTAAGATTTGATGCCTGTGTGTACTTATTAATTCTCCCGACCTAGTGTGGCATTGTTTCTAATTTAACGCCCTTTCAGCCTAAGACAAAACTCATATGAATCAGTTAGAAATATTGAACAATATGAGGTATAGATCATAAATACAGTAAAAAAAATCAGAAGGATTCTTGGGAGTAAGTGTTAGGTAGGCTTTATAGAAGAAAATAAGTGTTTAAAGCTAGACCTTGTAAGATAGGTATCCTTTACACTGGTTTAGGGGAAAGAATATTTCAGGCACTGAAACATTCTTAAAGAGGGAAAGGTGCATTATTTCTACTTTTAAATAAAACGTAAACTTTAAACATACTTTGAATATTTTCAACCAGCCCCTTAATGAGTGTGTGTGCGCGCCCACAAGACAGAGAGAGAGATCCTTTTGTTTTATTTGAATACATTATGGAAAGCCACCAGGCTTTTGCTGCTTGGGGGAGTTAGGACAGGGATTCTCCCTCTGGGCACCAGGTGGCGCTGCAGGTTAAACAATACCCCTTCACCTTTGAAGGGGCCGTGTTTATTTTGCAGTTATGTATAGGTCTTTGCCGTGATGGTGATAGTAATCGAAACCATTCACTGTCTTGCTCCATGATTCAGAGGCTGCTTATCTACCCTTTCCTTCGTGCCACTGACTTTTAGACGAGCCCAGTTTCTTTCATCTTTCACCCTTCTTTCCTCTGTTCTGATTGGTCTTCAGCATACACTTGCTTCTCTGACCAGTATATGCCGCCAGAAGTTGCCCCTTTGAGTGCATTCCACTCCTCAAGGACTCAGGGCTGGAGCTGATTCATTGCGAACACTTTTGACCCAGGAACCCAAAGGGAACCAGAAAGTCTACGTTGGTGAAACCAGCTAGACATCTGAAGTTGAAAAATTTTGTCAGTTCTTTCTATAAGCTAATTGGTCCTATATTCAAAGCCTTTTTGGATACCAGAGTATTAGATACACACCTCACTGCAGTAGAGATTGTCACCGCCAGATTGCACTGATATTGGGAATCTTATCAACCTGTTAAGTAATCAAGGGCATTTTCTCTTGCTTTCAGCCATGGATGGAGATCATTTGGCTCTTTCCTTATGAACTTGGTTTTGGAGACATAGCCACATGTTAATGCTTCAGTTTTGATTTCTGTCTTTAGACGTGGACATTAGACATAGACTTCACCGAGTGCCCTCTGGAGGAACAGGCCTGTTTGGTACTGGAGCAGGGAGGGAGTAGGGGTGAATTGGCAGGAAATATACCTTAATCTAGTGCCGATGTAATTATGGCACCAAAGGTGGTCTTGAGGGGACCTTAGCCCCCCCTCCATAAACATATAATCTATGTAAACATGGTATGCTAGCTGTGTAAATACAGCTTCAAAATTAGTTCCTCAGCCACCCACTCTTCTCTCCCTCTTGTTTTCTAACCACGAGTGGTACCCCTAAAGTCACTGCTAATGTCAAGATTCTGGAGTTGCCACTGCTTTGTCCTATATCCTTAGTATCATAATAGACAGCCTTCTATTTGGAAAGGATTTAAAATTCCACCTGAAGACAGGAAACTGCAAACAAATACCTTTGGACAGCTCTTCTACCCCAAGGTGATTCTGTTTGTTATAGTCACTTCTCCTTCTTCCCATACTCCTCCCAGTGTTTTTCTTGCTTTCTTAACTTCGACGTCTGCTTCTAATGTTTATCCTTTGTTCTCTTCAAGGCTAGTTTTATCCAACTTACTCTAGCCATTTTCACAGCATAATTTTGAACCCTGCCATGTCTGCTTACTTAGCTACAATCCCTAATTCTTCCAAATCACAGCTGAGCCTACTCTGATTCTGTGGTCTCTAGTATTTGTAGAAGTTGGGAGTCAGCCCCATCACATAGAGCACGTACTTATCACTTCTCCCTTCTCTAGTCCTCCCTCCTTCCTCCTCTCCTCTAGTGGTGATTTTTGCCCAGAGCAGAGCCTGGAGATCTCCCTGTGGGATAAAGGCACTGGGAGAAACAGGGGGTCTGGTTATCAAGACAACCACTAAATTCCTGCCTTCTGCCCTCCTTTGTGTCTTGCTTTTCTTCCCAGTGCTCCAGCTCTAAGTGTTTCTCTCCGTGCTCTGCCCCCTACCAACATTCTTCTGAGTGGGTAGCCATTTTAATCAGCCTTCCTCTTCTTCACTAGCCTCCCTGCCCTAGGCACTGAGAAAGGAGAGGGTGAGGGTAACTACCTGGTGACTGAGAATGAGCCAGGCTTGCTGTTCACTCTGGACCAAGGAAAGAAGGAAAGAGAGGCATTCTGGCTTCTGCAGTCTCTGCAATGAAAGTTTCATTATTTAATATATGGAGGTCTAGTTTTAAGAAGGATTTTGAACTATAGTCATCAAATTACCCATAACCTCATGGGGTCTCTCCCCAGTCTTTTTAAACACAGTACAAAAATGGTTCACTGCTCTAATATTTATATCCCTGAGCCTTCTAGGAGGAAAGAAAGTTTTAGAAAAGGGAAAACCA
Organism: Equus quagga; assembly: GCF_021613505.1. Taxonomy (NCBI): domain Eukaryota; kingdom Metazoa; phylum Chordata; class Mammalia; order Perissodactyla; family Equidae; genus Equus; species Equus quagga. The sequence continues at coordinate 79,137,026 of NC_060280.1, read as the reverse complement.
ATGCATGAAATACAAAGGATTTTGCCATCATTTAATTCCTTGGACCTGGTAGACTTTTTTAAGAGGATCCAGAGGAGTGTCTCTCTGACACATGGACAAACGCACAAGCACTTTCAAAAATGCTTTCATTTTTCTCATTTGATCTTGATAACTTTGTGAAGAAAGAAAGGCAAGAATTAGTCCATTTTATTAAGAAGGAAGCCAGAACTCAGTGTTTATTCAACTTTTAAGTGGTCAGGCCAGGCTGAAACCTGTTTGTGGCTTTTCAGTGTTATTTTCACTCATTACATCATACTGTGTGAGGCCTTTGTGACTCTTCTGACTACTGGGTTTATCTTTTCCCCAGGATGTGAACTAGTTTTATGCCCAACATTGGGGTGAAATTGTGATGGCTTCTTCCTGACAGTGGAATCTCTCTGGCTTGGAGCAGAGACATTTCCTGTTCCAGAGACTCTGAAGGAGTTGCTGGTTGTGAGAAAGATGTCCTGCTGCTGCTTTTACATGGGTCAGACGAACAGCAGGCAGTCACCCAAAAAGCATGACTTTGATTTTGCCTAGCTTGAAAGCCTGTCAGCCTTGACTTTTCAGAGCTATATTGCAGTGCCTTGATAGCAACATACTATGGGGCTGAGAAAAGTCGATCTGAAGGTCTTCAGAGGTACACTAGATTTATGTAATAAGCTTTCAAATTGGAATCCTACGGGTGTCACAATACTCAAATCTAGGACAAATTTCTGGAGATCTCCCTTTGCAATCAGTCTCATTGATCCCATGAACATAGAACCCTCAGGTGTCTCCTCCTCATTCTGTATTTGTTAGAATGGTAACCTGGCCTTTGCTTTTGGTCATTTTTTTGCCCAAACATTCTGCTACCTTCTTTTCTTCTTACTAGTTTCTTGTAATGGGTTGGAACAGAAGCTGCTCCATCCATCAGGGGCACTTCCAAGAATACAAGCGTGGCTCTCAGTCCTCATAACTCCTTTGCTTTTGTTTGACTTTCAGTCCCTTCTATCCTCTGGGCCTATTTGCCAGGAAAACTGACGAAGACGTAGGCTGCTGGCAGCTGTCTCTCTCCTCTAGGGTTTATAGAGTGTGCCAGATATGAGGCATAGCTGACCCCCTCTCTTGCCTTCCACTCCTCTTCCCTTCCAGGGGAACGCATAACCAGGAGTGAATTGCCTGGATTATTCATGATGAATTCTTAATTCCAGCTCAGCTGACTTATTACCCAGTATACGTCTTACAACATCCACCCTGCGGCTGGTGTATTGGCACAGTTTAATTTTAATATTAGCTTAAATAAAAGATTATTAGGAAAATAAATCTGCCAAATGTTTATATAAATACATAAAAAATGCAAATACAAAGGATTTCTAGATTGTCCACTCTTTTTTTAATCTCTTATTGTCCTCCTCTATACGTGTGAATGTTTAAGCTCTCTCTACTCTTCTGCTGCTTTAAGTATTGGGGTGTTTGCTTTCCGCAGAGCTTATTTTGAGCTGTGTGCCATGCTTTTAAGACGAGTGTTTGTCCCACATAACGGCATTAATTCGTTCAGTAACTAATGTTTATTGGTTACCCACTCTGTGTCAGACACTATGTTAAGTAATCAAAATACAGAAAACTCCCCAAATTCGTACCCTAGGAAGTTTAATCTGCAGTTGGAGGTGCAGTCTTATAAATAAGGAGTTAGAACATACAGTTAGGACTTTTAAAAGAACTCTATGTGTGATTCAGAGAAGGGGCTAAGTAATCAGAGGTCAGGGAAGGCTTACAGAGGAGTTGACATCTGAGAGGATTTAAAGGATGAAGGGAAGTTGAGAACAGACGCTGGAAAACAGAGCGTTGAAGGCAGAGCAGTAAAACAATATGGCATGTTTGTGGTACTCAAAGAAGTCAGGTATGATTAGGAATACATGATGAGCAACAAGAGTGGCCAAAGGTTACAGTGACAAGTTTAACAGGTGCCAACTTATATAGACCCTTTGTGAGTCATTCAGAGAACATAGTTTGTCCCCCATTTCAGGGGAAACCATTTACAAAATTTAAACAGATGGTGACATGATCAACTTTGTAATTTATAAAAATCACTTAAGTAGTGCTGTGGAGGATTAATTGAAAGCGCTAAAGTTAGAACCAGGGAGACAAATTAGGAAAGAGTTGAACTGATAGAAATGAAAGGTAATGAGGAGCTACACTAAGATCATTGCTGTAGAGATGGCAAAAGAGTGATGAACTCATGAGATATTGAGGTGGTGGGATCAACTAGCGTTGTTTTTGTTGTTAGTACCATCAAGTAGATTCTGACTCCTAGTGACCCTGTGTGTCCAGCAGAGCGGAACCCTGTCTGGTCTTTTCTCGCCATCCTCTCTCCTTCCAGTGCTGTATCAGACAATGCTCCAGTGCTATTCATAGGGCTTTCATGGCCAATTATTTCGGAAGTGGGTGGCCAGGTCCTTTTTCCTAGTCTGTCTAGTCTGGAAGCTCTGCTAAAACCTGTCCACCATGGGTACCCTGTTGGTATTTGAATACTGGTGGCATAGCTTTCAGCATCTGGGCAACATGCAGCCACCACAGTATGACAGCCAACAGATAGTGACGTGATTCCCTGATCAGGAAACTAACCTGTACTGCAGCAGTGAGAGTGCCGAATCTGAACCATGATGCTATAGTATAACTGGTTATGTTGAGAAAGTATTTATTCAACAAGAATTGGTCTGGTGTTTGCTAGGCCATTTAATTTCTATTTTCTCCATCAAGGAAAATGGTCTAACAAGAAGAATTGAGCAAGCATGATTAAATTAGAATTGAAGACTAGGATGGGAATGAAAATAGTAACAAGAGAACATATAACCTCTTTTAAAGCCCATGTACCCCACCCCGATGAATTATATTCCATGGAACTGAAATAATTTATATTTTTTGCTGACAATCTAAGATCATTAAGAAAATTGCCATATGGAGATGTGTTGGCTTGGAAATGGACAAATTCTTGCCTTTTAAAAAATGGATACAGGGCCAGGCCTGTGGTGTGGTGAAGTGTGTGCACTCCACTTCAGTAGCCCAGGGTTCACAGGTTCACGTCCTGGGCACAGACCTAGCGTTGCTCGTCCAACCACGCTGTGGCAGCATCCCAAAAAAATAGAGGAAGATTGGCATAGATGTTAGCTCAGTAACAATCTTCCTCAAGCAAAAAGAGGAAGATTGGCAACAGATTTTAGTTCAGGGCCAGTTTTTCTCACCAAAAATAAAAGGATACAGATTATTGATCATTACATTCATCTCTGGAAATTTCTGAAGCACATTATTAAATAGATGTTTTGCGAACACTTGGGCAGGGAAATAATGAGCCCTAGAAACCAGTATCTGTTCAGTGGGAACGTGCACTGTCTGATTAGTATGGTTTCTTTCTTTAGCAGGATTATTAGACCATTAAATAAAAGGAATGCAGCAGTCATTACATTGTATGTGGATTTCAACAAGCTTTTGCCATATTTTCATAGTATCCATATGGACAAAAATGGATGTACATGGCCTAGACTGTAGTACTTTTAAGTGATTCATGGCTAGTTGAGTATTGTTAACCCAATGTTACCGAGCAGTGGGCTTGCTATGCTTGCCACAATCTGAGGCAGTTAACCACAAAGAGTTAGAGATCGAGAAAGGAAGCTTTTATTCAATTAGCCAGTGTAATCTGAAGATGGCAGACTAATGTCTCAAAAAACCATCCTAAAGAATCACAGAATCTCGAGAGAGTTATATAGGGAAAATGGGCAGTAAGGAGGGGGTGTAGAAATGTCAGCCTTCAAGCATGATGGACTCCGGGGTCCTTCATTGTTCTTTTCTTCTGTCAGTGATGAGGAACATCCTACAGGTGTTCCTTATTCCTGGAGGCCTTCTTGTTCCTTGGAAAAATTTGTTGACATTGTTAAGGGCAAAGCTATCAGAGTACCTCAGCAGGGGTATGTGCACAGGATCAGGGCTGTAAAATCATGAAAGCATATAATAATTTTTAATAATTTCTTGCTAGAAGGGTTTTAACTAGGAAAGGGTCATTTGGTGTGACCAGATGGCCTCACTTATGTTCACTTATACCAAGAGTGTCTAATACATGGATGTCAACCTGGAGGAAAGTTTCTATGATAGAATGTTGCTCTTGTTCTTATTCTGTTCAATGTTTCATCAGTAAATTTGTAACTAACTCTAATCTCAGAGGTATAATTAATACTTTGGAAGACAAAAATCAAGATTCAAAAAGATTTAGAAAGATTAAACTGATAGTCTAAAACCAACAAGATGAAAATTAATAGAAACAAATATTATAACTCATAATTTAGATTTTTTTTTTTGAGGAAAATTAACCCTGAGCTAACATCCACCACCAGTCCTCCTCTTTTTGCTGAGGAAGACTGGCCCTGAGCTAACATCCGTGCCCGTCTTCCTCTACCTTATATGTGGGACGCCTGCCACAGCATGGCTTGGCAAGTGGTATATAGGTCCGCACCTGGGATCCAAACTGGCAATCCCCAGGCCACCAAAGTGGAATGTGTGAACTTAACTGCTGCACCACCAGGCTAGCCTCAGAATTCAGATTTTTAAAATATTGCACAGGTATAGAAGGGTAATACTGGACTTAACAGAGGGGCGTGTGATTTTTTGTTGAAGTCCATATGTGGACTTAGGGTTCTAGTTGACTGCAAATTCAATATGAGTCAGTGCTTTGATGTGCGTACCCAAAAAGCCAACACAGTCTTCGACTACATTAATAGAAGTATAGTGTCTGGATCAAGGAAGGTACTAATCCTCTGCATTCTTTGCTGATCAGGGCACATCTGGAGGTTGTGTTTGGTTCTGAGCACTCCATTTTGAGAGAGAATAACAAAGCAGCACACAAGTAGAAGATGGAACCAGGATGAGGAATGGTTCATTTCTCTCCATTCATCAGGCATTTATTGAGTGTATTCTGTGGGCTCCACTTTGAGGTTGGTAGAATCAAGGATGTAGAGCTTGTAGAAGAGACTTAGGGGAGACGTAGTAGTTGAATTTAAAAATGCAAAGTGTTGTCTTTGGGGAGAGAGATTTGACTTAGTAACTTTAATACCTTCTGTTAACTCCAGAGGAAGAAGTAGGAGCAATGATTAGAAGTACAAGGAGACAGATTTTCAGTGCCAATATTTAAGAAGCATGTCTAATGAATTGAAATTAGCCTTTTCAGGAATTAAGCAACTTTCCCAATGTCACATTCCTAATTGGTGGCAGACCTAAGATAAAAGCCCCACTTTCTGGATTCACAGGCCAGAACCCTTGGCTATGCCATGACATTACCCAAGGATTGGGAGGAGGTTAGACAGGCGTACCAGCTTTCCTTCCAACTCTGAAGTTGTGTGTTCCTATAAGCCTCTCACTATGAAGTGCCCCTTTCTGGTTCCCAGTGTTCCCATGTGTGAATTGCTGAGATTGGAATAGATAACCTCTAAGGTTCAACAGATGATTTCTTTAACTCCTTTCCTTGAGTAAGAATGCTTCAACTCTTAATGCATATTAATTTTATCTCTGTAACTTGTCCACCCCTAATGAAAAACAAGAACTGTTTGTGGCTGATATAAAAATATGGAACTCAGATTCTTAAGTTGTGGTGTATAGTGTTTAGTTTTCCCTTGAAGCACATGTTTTAAAGATGTGGATCCATGATTTAAAACATGAAAGCAAAAATCAAAGAAGAAATTGTGTAGACTCTGTAAGCCGTTTTAGATTTCACAATAGTCATTGGGAGAAAGAGACAGGAGTTTCTTGCCCTTGAGGTTCATTTCCTCCACATTCTTTTCCCAACACGGGACAGGAAAGGATGGTGACCCAGATACACAGTCAGAGGGCAACAATGCTGAACTTTCTCAGACACCGCTGACTATCCTGGGTCTAGCTAGTTTTAGGACTGAGAAGCCTAGAGCTGAGAGCTGACAGGGAGGAACTGTCTGTAAACACATGAAGGGGCCATGGCAGGAAGGCGGAGGCCTGGGAAAGGAATCAGAGGGAAGAGAAGTATTACATTTATCAGGTGTGAAATTGGCAAAAGCTCTTGTTTAATGGGAAATGCCCTGGATCCACCATCACTGTTGAGATCTCCTTTCTCTTCAGCCTGTAGATTGGGACGACTGATTGAACGAACAAATGCTCATAGTAATGTGCTAGGACTGTAGGTACAGAACACAGTGTTCATGGTTTATGCCATTATAAACATTTTACTGGGTGCTTGGGGGTGGGTGGAGGTAGGGATGTTTCCAGGCAGCTAAAAATGTGGCTTTGGCTTTTCCCCGCTTCTCTTAGAACTCCTAATTCTTTATACTATATTACCATTTTTCAAACTTCTGAAAAACTTTAATCCACAGTAAGAAATACATTTTATATCATGACCCACTATGAACACACACAGGCACACATACACACGTGCCCAAATACACTTCTGATATATCCATATATACATACACATATGAGACAGAAGGGTCCCAAACCATAAGGTGCATTTTTATATTTTCTATTCTAATCTGTTTTCTGTTTAGATGTTTTTAAATATTGTCGCAAGCCACAAAGCTGATTACATGGCCTCTGATGCTGTTCAGCCCACAATTTGAAAAATACTGTGCTGCGTCTACCAGTTTTAAAATGATAGTGAAAGTGGCCTGACACATTGTATCCAAAAGACCCTAAGTCTAAGGTAGTGATTCTCAACTGGGAGCAATTTTATCCCTCAGAGGACGTGTGGCAATGTCTGGAGACATTTTTGATAGTCACAGCTGGTATCTAGGGGGATAAGGAATGCTGCTAAACATTTTACAATGCACAGGACAGCCCTCCATAACAAAAAATTAGTGCAAAACGTCAGTAGTGCCAAGATTGGAAAACCCTGCTCTAAGGTTAATAAAATGTGTTGACACTTCCGGTCTACTGTAAATCTATTTAGAATGATAGAAGCTTGAACCTGGTCTTCCTTTTCTCTCTCTTTTCCTTTGAACTGTATTTGTGTGGTAAGATGAGGTTGGAGCATAATCACCCTTGAGTGGTCTGCAGAGGTACAGCCCAGTGGTTAAGAAGGGTATAAGGAATGAGTCTGTTCTTTTCTTCCATTTAGACTGCACCAGACATTTTTTTTATAATATTCTTTATTGCTCTTATGAATATTTTCTGTATTATGATTTCACTATCCTCCTCCCTGATCCTCCCCATTAAGCCATTCAGGACTCTTCCTCCTCAGCCGTAGCAGCTTTCTTAGAAGACAACGAAGGGAATTGGGCTAACTAGATTTGACATGGTCCCTAAACCTTTCTCCCCTTACTCGTGAGATTTCATTCTGCTGTTTGGATGGGAAATGACCTTCTACTAACCTTGAAGTGCCGTCTTAAGCCCTAGTATTAAACTGTCTCCTTTTTAGCCACTGCTTCATTCCTCTATCTGTAGCTATTTCAGACCAGGTTCCTTTGAACATGGACTAGACATGTACTCCCTCTGTAGTGGAAAGCTCTAATCTCCGTATCCTCCCTCCTTCCATGTCTGGCATCAGAGAAGCTCTTGAATGTCTCAGTGTCAATCTGCTGTTGCTCTTTTCTCATTTTATTGGCTGTTTCTGGGCCCCCTGGAAAAGCTCCCATGTCCTCTGAGTCATTCAGGGACAGCCTGACAGAACAGACCTGGTTTGGCTTTTTTTCTTCTTCTTCTTTTCTTTGGGAAAAAGGTAGGATGGTAGACGGCGATATCTCTAAATCAAATATCAGAACTAGAATAGTAGTAGAAAATAAAGCCAATGCTATTTGAGGCTGTTCTCTACCACATTTATTTTAGCATATTTACCTCATGTGTCTTGTATTACATAAACATTAGCGTTTGTATTTAGTAAATAATTTCTTATAAATAATTTATAATAAATAGAGGGATATGTGTGTGTATCCACCTTGAAACTTTAGAGTTCTATTAGCTTAAAAGTAGTGGTACCAACAGATTCCAGAAACTGATGCTGGAAAACTTCCTGTGATACATTGGACTTGAGATACATAAATTCCATTCCTTTTGCTTCAAGAGAGCTATAGGGATGCAGATTTCTTTTTAACCTTCCCACTCCTGGGTTAAGAATAGAAAGACAACATGTGGGATAGAGAGATGAAGGGAACTAATAAGGAGAAGTCAAAGCATCAGTCTCTCTTTTAACAGTCCAGTGCCTAATCTCTTTGCTTTCTCTGCTCTAGCTCAGTTTCAGAATAAATCGAGCAGTACTAAGAGAGTTAATAATGTTAGATAAAGTGCTGGTAGTGTGTATGAAGCTTCACTCTAGAGGATGATAGAATAAAAGGAAGAGAAAATGGAGATGGAAAGGAGAGAAGAGATCATTGGATGAAGACATCCCCACTCTCTTCATTGTTACCAGTCATTGGTTCTATGCTAGGTGATAGGCAAGGCAAATTATACAAAATCCCCAAATCTGGCCATTTGCTGCTTAAAAAAGGCATTGTGTGTAATAGTAAAGCATGCTTTAGAGTTTTGTTATGTTATATGAAGGGCAGGGCAGTTTGGGCCATAGAGGTAGTGGTGGTGGTTTTCTTGGTTTGGGCTCTATCATCTTTTCCTTCCAGATTAGGATGTTCATCACTCATGACGAGATACCATACTCCAAAAGTTCTGTGAACCACAAAGATTTGCTGCCCTTAGTCTTCTCCACAGGCTGCCAGGGGCTGGGAAATGAAAGCAGGCTAATCCCAAATGTCCAGGAGAAAGCCTGTGTTTTCTTAGGCACAGGCTTTTTGGGCAGGAGGAGAATCCCGAAGAGAGTGACTGTTTAAATCGGCGTGGAACAAGTGTGTGTGGCATCTTTTACCTTGGGGTATGAAACAGACCAAAGAGAGTGAAACTGCAGTACCTAGCAAGCAGAAGCCCCTTTCTGAACTATTTCTTCTCTTTAGACGTGAAATTTGTTTTATTTCTGCCAGTTTCCACAAGTCCTGTTTCTTATTTCTAGGTTCTTCTGGTGATCACTTCTGTGCCTCAAGGTTTACAGTGCTTGACAGTGTCTTTGTTTTATCAGCAGCTGATATTTTACTCGGAGATTTCAGTCCTCTTTGTCAATTAGTTCTGCTTAGCTCCCACAACTTGATTGGACTCACTCTCACATCATCATCGTCAAGGGCTTATTTTTATATTTTTAAACTTTGATTTTTCTTCCCAACTTTCCCATTTAGTGCTTGATAAGTTGTAATCCTGTGGATTTGTATAAATTTATAAATTCATATTTTGCCACATGCTAAAATTTGTTTTGGACCCAGCTTGTGTGCTTGTGTCACTAAGTCACCATGGAGAGAACAAAGAAGACGTCCTTACCATAATGCAGTGTTAGATCTTGTTCTCTTGGAGTGAATTAACATTAATTCAAAACACTTAGACTCTTTTATCATAAGACATGCCCAGAAGATGACCAGGGTACCCAGATTTGCTGTTCTATCTTATGCTTAGACTAGGAATGGTTGAGAGGACACTGAAATACCTTTGAAAAGTTGAGTCGCAGGCATTAATTGGCTCCAGAGGACAAAAGTAAGGGCATACTGGCTTATTATATGCGTATGTAAATGAGAAAGTGAGCTAGAACTAATTCTAGCTGGCATTCTTGTTTAGGAGTCTCCTGGCTCCTTGGGGGACTTAAAGATTTTGGTTTTCAAGACCTTGCCCCTCTCCCTCAGATCACTTAGATGAGACCCAGGCATGCATCATTCACCTTAGCAGAAGTCACACAAGCATATGTGACTTGAGGTGTAGAAGAGAAAACTTGGGTTAAGAGAGTGAGGTCACTTGATTCCCTGCAGAGAACTTGATCAGGTCATTGCATCCACCTCCTTTGGTGACCCTCTTCTATAAACAGGAACAGGAATTCTTGCTACTGGATCCCTTTCATCAAGCGTCTTAGGCTCGCTGAATGAAAAGCCCTATAAAAAGGAGATGCAGCACTAATAATAACAAATACGATCGTGATGGCTATTTTGGGCAAGAGCAGCTTTGTGCCGCTCTTGATCTCCATCGATGTCTGCCATTCTTGCCCTGCCATTACCTTTCAGACTTCCTATTCTTAGAATCATTTGTGAGCCCTGGGCTTGGGGGATTGCAGCCCCCAAGGCTGGAATGCTTAGCTTGAGTGGAATGCAGACTGTCTGGCAGAGTGGAGGTTAAATAAAGTTTGCCTTGGCAGCTCCCTCTGCTCTTGGATGGGCGACAAGTAACTCCGTTATAGGAGCAATGGCATGAGCTTCCATGTGGTGTAGGACCAAACAGAGTCTTCCATGCATGTGTAGAAGTGGTTGACGTCTGTCCTTTATAGTCACAGCCATGCCAGTGTCAACTGGGGTACATACTAAGGAGGCCTCAGCAGTCCTGAACCTCAGCCAGTAACCATATCACTGAAAACATGCAGGGACAAATAAAGAATAAGGTTGAAATGCCTTGCAAGAACTGCAGATTTACTGTATCTGCCCCCTCAGAGTTATTGACTCATTTTTGAAAGTAAGACAAATGGGAAATTTTTTGTTGTAATAAGAACAATTGTCAGTCAATCAACAAACATTTCTTGAGCACCAAGCACTGTGGGAATTTTTTTTAAAGTATAAGACATAGAACTCTTGTGTCGCTTATAATTTAGTTGGAAAAGTAAAGCTATAAACACATGAGAAAATAATTCATATTTCAAAGTAAATACCAGTTCCAAAGCTGTGCTGTAAAAACTAAGTGCCAAAGGAAGTCCAAGGGAAGAGAGAGCACTTCTAGGTGGAATGGTCAAGAAGGCTTCGTGAGGAAAGGGGCTTTAAACAGGTCTTGCCAGAAGGGCAGATTTCTGCTGCTGGAGAGGAGAGGGCCTTGTCGCTGAGAGGACTGTTATGAGCAAAGGGCACATGTAGGAAATCCTCAAGACAGGTCATGGGGACTTGAAGACCAACTGGATTTGTGTAAAATCACCAAACCCTTAACCATAAAGGCTATGTGCACATGTTACTGGGAAGTTACAATGCTTCCCACTGGAAAAGAGTTGAAAGGTGCATCCTCGCCCAAGAGACAGAGGCCCTGTGGTGTTCTGTTCTATAAAACTCCTGCTGCAATATGTGGCTCAGAGTGGACACTCAGTAAGTAACATTATTATTGTTGTTATTACTCATCTTCAAATTCTTGACCCCAAGTTGTTGAACTGGCTTGGTTTCATCTGTGAGAGCTGGTGCTAACTTTGCTTTGCCCTGGTCTGACTGCTCACATGATTCACACCTTACTACGCACTTTCCTTTGGGTCTGTCTGACCTTTCTTCTCTCTCCCACCACAGGTGGCTAGAGGTGCAAGTAGCTAATCTCACATGTCCACAGCGCTGGGTGCAGTGCCTCCGGCTTCTTCAGGAAGCCATCTGGCCCGGTGGAGTTTTGCCTAAGTATCCACGGCCTGTAAGAACCCAGGAGCAGAAGGTGGCTACTGAGAAACAGGCTTTGCAGAGCCTGATGGGAATCCTGCCAGGTAATTGGACAATGAGATTGATTATACTGAGAACCATTCCCTCTCCGTCCTGTTTTGCCACCATTACCCCACACTCTTCCCCATTTGTAAAAGGACCTTGAATGTGGCTAGACTCAGAAACCTGTTGACCCACCATTTCTCAGGCTAATTCTTTTACGCCTCACCCAAGTGATGTTGAGAGAATGGAAGGGATTACTATGACCACGCTGTAAGTAGTGGGTGAGAATCCTGCAGATATTTGGGGTACTAACTTGGGGGCCAGCCCGGGGAAGCTCTTCGTACACCACAGGAGCAGGTCTCAGAGCCATTCCCACCAGGCGAGGACTTCAGGTTCTCTGAGAGCTCATGGCATTTTGGACCAGGGAAGAAAATAGATCCCACAGGAGCTCAGCCTTGATAAATTAGAGCTATTGAGTAAGGTACATGGTCTTTAGCAATAGCTAAAAATAGTCTGAAGAGGGTTTTTTCCCTTTGCTCCGTCTAGTTTTTAGAGGGCAGGAAAGGCAGTTTGTTTTCTGTGGCCGTGCTGTGGGAAGCAGGGAACAGCGGTGAAGTCTTAGCTCTGGACAATGTTATTTACTCTTACTAACCTCTGTTCGCCAACCTAAACTGTTACATCAGAAGTACCTAAACTTTAGTAGCACATTACAAAAATTATTTCTTGAGGCCCATTCTTATTTAGATACCTAACTTAAGAAACATTTCATAGCTTTTTCCTGTTTTCTGAGGAGTTTAGTTTGGCTACGTAGTTCAGAGGTACGCCTGAAATACCCAATTTGAAAAGAGGTAGCAGATACCATGAGGAGATCATCTGCTTAGAATCTAACGTTTCAGTGGTAACGCTAAAACGGCATCTGTTTTTCTCTCTTCAGATATTGTAGTAGAAATCCTTGGGGTGAACAAATGCCGGCTGAGCTGGAGTCTAGTCTTGGAGTCAGTACAGCAACCTGTCATCAACAGGTAGGCTGAAAATGTGTACCCAGCATCAGCACAGCTGAAGCTGTCTCTGATCTCAGGCGTCCGAGGTTTCTTTCTTTTTTTTTTGAGGAAGATTAGCCCTGAGCTAACTGCAACCAATCCTCCTCTTTTTGCTGAGGAAGACTGGCCCTGAGCTAACATCCATGCCCATCTTCCTCTACTTTATATGTGGGACGCCTACCGCAGCATGGCGTGCCAAGTAGTGCCATGTCTGCACCCTAGATCCGAACCGGCGAACCCTGGGCCGCCGAAGCGGAACGTGTGTACTTAACCGCTGCGCCACCGGGCCGGCCCCATGTCCAAGGTTTCTAAGTGAACCACCCACAGTGAGAAGAGTGGGACTGCAGTCTTTCCTTGCCCTGGGCTCTGACTGCAGACTGCGATGTCCAGGTCCGTGCACACTAAGTAAAACCCTCCCTGCCAGCTTCTGAGCAGGTTGTCATCTGGTTGTAAGCTAGTGTTGGGGCCCCCCACTGTTTGCGTTTAGAAAAACTCGATGCAGGCCCCGGCATGAACCACAGAAAATGCCCTGTCAGCCTCCAGGCTTCTCAGTGTGCTTAATGGTTCTTGCTAATATCTACCAGGCCCTGTAAACACTGTGAGAACATCCCCTGGCCTGTGCATTACAGGATGTCTAGTGATTTCCAGCCATAGGTTCATGACCTCATAGCAAAGCTATGATTAGTATTGGGATCAGGAATTGTTTTTGCTTAATGTAAGGTAGACAAGATAAACAAGATAATGAGGTTGGATTCCCTTAAAGGGACCAGAAATGAAATGCTGAGTGAACACTCCTAGAACAATCTGGAAGATGTAGGTATTTCCCTGGCTGGTACCTTGGGACCTTGGGATAGAATGCTTCTGAAAAGTATGGAGCACTTCTCCACCTCTCTCAGAGTCTGTCCCAAAGCAGACTGCATCTATTAACTCCCAGTCCTCAAGGAACCTGGCTTTTGCCTCATTACCTATAAGGTAAGCTGTAAATCTATAATGATTAATTATGAGAAACAACAGTAATCAGAAGCTCTGAAAATTCTTAATAAGTTGATATCACAGGGATTTTTCCTCTCTGATAGTTCTTCAGAATATTGGGATCACAGCCTTTATTAGTTCAATGGAATTTTATTTCATGGCAGAATCTTCATCAAGCTATTGAAGTTCAGAGTCCACTAAGGGTATCAGTAATGGATGAGGAGGGAAGGGAAAATAAATGTCATACAGAGGATCTGATGTGTTTTGACTGAGCCAGACCCTCCTCTAAGTTGTTTTGTTCATTTATTTCAGGCATTTGATTTACTGCCTTTGGGACATCATCCTGGAATTCTTGGATCTCAGTGCCTCCCTTGAGGAGTCTACTGTAACCGTCTCTGCCTCCAATACCCCAGGCAACCTCAAGAGAATGGGTGTCTCCCCTTAGCCATAGGTTATTCACCCAGTCTTCGAAGGTTGGGAAAGGGGCGTTACTCTGCCGCCGAGAGACCAGTCAGGAAGCCTGTGTCCTCTGGAACTGGCTGTTGCTCGGAAGGCGTGGGGGTCTCAGTGGCACAGTTCTTCCCCCAGTTCTTCTCCATTTGTAGCAGGTGGCAGGGGGATATCTGTACCAACTGCATGCATATCAATTTCCATACCTTTTTTGTGGTGTTTGGATTGTTGCTAGTGGGTAGATCCTGTTTCCTTTGGAAAAGGAATCTGTGAGGTAGAGAAATGAGCCCCTTTTGCCCCTGCTTTTCCCCTCCTCCTTAAGATTGTTTGCTGATAGCCTGGTCCTGTGCATCCGTGTGCCTAATCCACCAACACACAGGCTCTAGATAGACCAAGAAAAAACAACGGCCACTCTTCCTTGAAGGAGAAGACAATCTTCTGAGCTCTCTGTTCCCACCAGGAAACTCCACATTCCTTCAGGACCATTCTTGAAAGCCAGACCCCTGGGTCTTACCTAGTTTCCCAACAATTCCAAAAGAGGGAGGGAAAACGTTTCTCAAGGGACTCCTTGCTCGTTGGCTGTTTTCCTACACATCAGCCCTATGGAGGATGCCGTTGAAGGCTGCTGCCCTGGGTGGCTACACTTTTCCTGTCCAGAAGACTTCAAAGCAGACTGCCAGAGCTTTTGGTAGATCCACCCCATCCTCCACACCCTTTCCTGAAAGAGAGTTGCACTACAGATTTTATTTATTAGCTTTACTCCTAACACCCTCAAGAACAATTGAGTTTTTTCCTTTGTGACCTTCTCTCTGTCTTCCTTCAACAAAATTGCATGGTAAGTTGCATATTCAGCCTAGTGCTTCTGAAGGGAAGAGAGACACTTGCTACGTGGGTGAGAAAGCCCAAAGAGAAGGAAACCCCAGGGACTGAGGGGTTCTCTCTTCACAAGTCTGGCAGGGAACTTAATCTGCACCAATAAGATGAGCAAACTTACAGGGAGTTGATTACCCACAAAAAGCTCTTTGCTTCCTGTTCCTTAAGGATCTAGTTAGTCTTTAAGAACACCAGTGATGAAGGCAAAGGAGCTCTGTCAGGCTGCAGAGTCTGTTAGAAAAATGGAGCCATCAGCGGAAATTGTTGGTAGGAAAGGAGACAGGAAGTTGTGAGGAAAGTGCTACATGTTAAATACTTGTGACTAGCTGACAACAGAGGTTTAAGGACTATCACTGGGAGACCTTTGCTCACCCCTCATACCTTGAGCTCCACACTTGCCTGTGAGCGCCCTGCTTTCACTGAGTTATGGATCCTCCTGTTCGGAGGAGGCCCTTGGAGTTAGATTGACAAGAACAGAGTGGGTCTGGAACAAGCGTCAAAGTTCTCTTCAACCCTGAAGTAGGTGGTGTGGATACAATTAAAGTGGTTGATGGAAGAAAGTTGTGAAATCTTTTTACTTCTTTTTTCCCCCTCTACAGGCTTTTAACCCTAAAATGTGCTCTGCTGTAATTGGGAGGCTTTAGGTATGCTATTAGTGCCTAAAGGCAAGGAGGTGAAATGAGATAATGTCTCATGTCACCCTCTAGCCTTAAATGTTGATTGTTTCAGTGACTTCATGGCTCCAAGGTTCTCAAAGCATCTCCCACCCTAGACGCTCACAGGCAGAAGCAGCTCAGCGTGTCTGCCTTTGGTGAGTGTTTGCAGGGGTGTGGAATCGCGGGCAATCAGTCCAGCCTGACTTACTGGAGCTGATCTTTCACCTCCTTCAGCTGGGGCCAAGATACTCTTCAGGATAGGTGGAGGTGGCCAGCTTGTTTGCTGTGCCCTTCTCCCCCCGTACTTTACTCTCATATGTACTTAGCCACCTATATCACTGTGCATCTCTGCTGCTAGTTCTGGCTCAGATGTGACATAAAACCAGTACGTAAGCTGACACACCATAAAATCCCTGTGCTTATAAATTCTAAAGAATCTTTTGATGCTTCCAACCCAAAGAAAACTTCTTTGTATGCTTTGTAAGACACCCCACCTCTACTCCCTCTGCCCCCAAAGATAAGCTGTCCTCAGACTTTCCTTCTGCCCAGAAGGGAAATAATGGATATCGCTAAAGAAATAATCAAAACCCATTTGGCTTTGAAATGACCTGGCAAGTTTGGGTAGCAGGTTCGGGCAACAAGGAAGATAAGCATTTGGGAGAAAGCCACAGGTATCAGGAAGAGATACTCCCAGCTGAGAGAGTGATTACAGACGGTGAAGAATTAGACTCGCACTAACCCAGAACATTCTTGATTCTTTTGCTCTACCCAGCCCATTCATTTCCAACTACCACTCTTTCTTTGCTCATAACACCTAACAGCAGTCGTTAGGTCCTGGGTGAAGTAAAGGTATGTGTAAACATGGTCCCTGACTATATGAGTAGGATGCTTTTGACTGAAGTTAAACACTAGGAAAATTGATTTTCTTCCATTAAATCAGTACCTGAGTAGGTAAGCCCCAGGCATTGATGGATTCAGCACTTCTGACCTCATAAAGGGCCCAGATTCTTCCCATCTTTCTGCTCTGCCATTCTAAACATGTTAGCTCTGTTCTCAGACTACCTCCCTTCATGGTTGCTGCAGTTTGGGGCATCATATTCATACATAACAATATCTGGGAAAGAACAGGCATCTCTTCCATGTTTTCTTTTAAAGAAACTGTTTCCCAGAAGCCCTTCAAGAATCCTCTTCTTGTGACTCATTGGTCAGAACTGTCTCCCCCAAGCCAATCCACTGACCTTGAGAACAGCGTTAGTAGGATTGGCCTGCAGTGGTATTTACCCCCCCAGCGAGGAGTCACCCTTCAGGAAGGTTAAGTACCTAAGAAAAAATCATTAGATGTTAGCAAGGAAGAAGCAGAGAATGGGTGTTGATAGGCAATGTCTGTTATATGGGTTGTGGTACTAGCTAAGAGGCAACATTTGCTGAAGGCGCCACTTAAAGCACTTCACATGCATTCTTCTTTAACCCGCACATCAACCCTGTAAGGTAGGTTCTATTATATATCCCCATTTTATAGATAAGGAACATGAGGCACAGAGAGGTCATGACTTGCCACAGTCACTTGTGAGGAAATGGCACAGCCTAGATACAAATCTTCTCAGTCTGCTCTCAAGCCTACATGCATATTATCTCTGCCTTCCTTCTTACAAAACCAAATGAGACCAAGTTCTCACTTTTAAGGAGCCTATAGTCCAGTAGAAGAGTCAGCAGACTTTTTTGGTAAAGGGTCATAGAATAAATGTTTTAGGCCTTGTGGCCATATGGTGGTCTCTGTTGCACCTACTCAGCTCTTCCATTGTAGCATGAAAGCAGCCATAGACAATACATATACAAATGACTGTGGCTGCGTTCCAATCAACTTTATTTACAAAACAAGGCAGCTGGCCAGATTTGGCCCAAGAGTACTTTGCAGACCCCTTTTCTACCTAGTGAGTTAGAACAGTGCTTATCAAACTTTAGTGTGATTGTGATTAACCTGGGCTTTTGTTAAAGGCCTAGTATGCTGCATTTTAACAAGCTGCCAGATGTGTATGCCAATGAGAATGCACATCTTCAAGCACACTTTGAGTATCAAGGGGTTAGAACACGGACAACTCCAATTGGGTGTGATCAATACACTACTAAATATATAGGAAGGCCACTTAATTGAGAATGAGGGACCATGGAAAGCCTGGGGTGTATCTGAACTGACTCTGGAAGGATTAATAAGAATTAGCCAGTGAAAGCATGGGGAGGGTGCCCAGATGGAGGGAACAATGAACAATGTGTGTAAAGACAGAGTAGTCACAAAAAGATAACTGTGTGGTTCCACTTCTCTGAGGTACCTACAGGAGTCAAGCTCAGAGTAGTTTGGTGGTCATAGGCGCTTGAGGGGATGAGGAGTTGTGTAATGGGTACAGAGTTTCAATTTTGCAAAATGAAAAAGTTTTGAAGATCTGAACTATACATTTAAAAGTGGTTAAGATGGTAAATTTTAAGTGTACTTTACTACAATCAAACAAAAAATTAAACGAAAACATAAAACATGGAGAGCTGCAAGTGGCGCAGCTTAGTAGGAGCACAGCATGCAGGAAGGGAGTGGTGAGATGAGGCTTGAAAGCTGCGCGGAGTCGGAAGGGCGAGGGCCTGCCTGGCTCGGTGTGCTAAGGAGATTGTTTGCCTTCTCCACCATGGGGACTCACTGAAGAATCTTTCTGAGGAGTATTTTTCATCAAGGTTGACAGTTCCTGCTCATGGCATACAAAGGGGTTTGATAAGGCAGGTAAACAGCGCTTCTTAGTCCTACTCCTGTGGATTGGACTCCTGTCTCAGTCACTTTCTGACCTCTTTAATTTCTTCAAATCTGTACCCGCCATTTTGTGTATACGAGATAGCTTCAGGGGTCTATAGAGTATAATGACCTAAAGGCGATAAAGAAATCCTAGCTCTGCCACTTAATCAGCTGTGAGGATGTGGTCAGGTGACTTAGCTTCCTTGAGACTTAAATTTCTCTTAGAAAAAGGGACAAATACATTACAACCATTTTGAGAACTGAACAAGATCATAAAGAAGAAGCTTTATGAAGTACGAGTGCTGTGCTATGAGAATGTTGGTGACATTATTCCCCCATTCCTCTGCTGTGTGAGGGACCATTGGAGATGCATTACTTCAGGAACCCATCCAGCCAAGCTGTCCTCTGGCAAGCCTCAGGTTCCACAGCCCCTTCCGAACCTGCTGTTTATCCTAGTCTTCCTTTGTGCTGGAGAAAGATGTGTTTTTCTGGGTTGAGGACATGAAGGTTAGCTAACCCTGCTGGATACAAATGGGAATGGGAACCAGGGAGGGAGTGGTAACTGGGGAGGAAGGGAAACCATGATGCTCTTGTAGTTGAAGGCCCAACTGGGCAAGGTCTGCCATAACTTGGCTCTTCTGTTTCCTTTCCACTGGGAGTGCCAGAAATCCTAGGGCAGTAGTTGCTCGCACTGCCTTTATGGACAAGAGAATGAAAGCATAGAAGGGTGAATTCCAGCTAGCAAACCTCCACCATTCTTTTGTGGTATAAAGGATGGGAGATGCTGCTACACAAAAGAGTATTTCTCAGGAGAGAGCCAGTGACGGGAGACTAACCCAGTCATTGCTTCCACATCCTAAGACTTGTCTGATATTTCTTATTACATGAAAACAGCACTGGCTGGCTTTTTTTTTTTTAAAAAAAAAAGGCAAACCCAGAAGAATGTGTCAAGCAAGAAACAAGTGAACTCATCAGAACCTTTTTCCTGCTGTGACCTGATAACAACAGAGTTTGAAACTGAGGCAGCTCTGAAGTGGTGGAGGAAATTTGGGCACCAGGTCACCTTGGCAGATACACTGTGCTATTCTCAGACTTGCTGAGCCTCCTTGCCATCCTCCCTGTCCCTTCTCACTTGTCTCTGGTCTGAAAGGACATTTGAACTCTGCTTTCTTGGAACTGAAAATAAGCATGTGAGGGAATGCAGAGAACTACTCCTGGCTTTGATGTCTCTTTACCAACATGACAGAATCTGGTTTCTCCACATATCTTGATTCTTCAAACCTTACCTACAGTGCATCTGTCTAAGTCCCTAGTGCACTGTTTCTGGGATCTGGAAAGTTGGGAGGGAAAGATGAAAGAAAAAAGTAAACAGTATCAAGAACCAAACTTAAAAAAACATATCTTGAAGTGACATTATCTATTTGTTTTAACCCAAAATAGACTTTTTTGTCACCAGTGTGTTTAGGAAATGCAAGCTAATTTTAATATTACAGTATTATAATGATTAAGCAGGTAAGTCTGTGGCTTATGTGTAAATAATCCACGCTGGCGTTTTTTCCTTCCCTTTATGTTCCATGCAGTTGTTGCACGCTGTTATTACAAGCAACGGAGAGTTGGCTGTAATTACTTCCAGACGCTTGGATTAATCAATGAGGGTAAAGGCCAGGCTAGATAAACATGAAAGTCTGCAGTTGCAGATAAAGGCGCTAACGTGTCTTCAGAAGCTTTGACTTATCTGTGCTGGTTGAATTGGATTCAGTGATCTGTAAGCCCCGGTAAGCAGCACTTTTGCTCGTGCCCCTTGAAGAATCGTCCTGTCCCCGTAGTTAGCTAAAAGGTTAACCATGATTTAGCAAGATGTCTGCCTTTCATATCTTGCCATTAGGGAGGATGGGCCTTATTAAGAAAAAAAACAAAAACCCTTTTGGAGTTTACAAATACTCAGATGGAGTCCAAATTCAACAGTGATGGCAGGCCAGTTCCTTTCCAGCTTCATGTGGTTGTATCAGAAGTTTACCTTCTATTATCTATGACTACAAATAACTCTTTCAAGAATAGTGAGGGCACCCTTCATTAAGGCTTCGTATGTCTGTAGGAGAATCACGTGGGCTTGGTTGGCAGTAGGACTCTTACATAGGGAAGAATGTATTATGGAGATGGTTTAGGCAGGAGGTTGGATGAGAAGTTTTCACAGAAATCTTGGGGCTTGCATCCTGCTCTCCTGCTTCTGTCCTTTGGCCCATGCTCTTCTTCCACCACGTAGATTGCCTTCTTTTCTCCAGCTGGACACAGGTGGGCACCCTCTATCTGTCAGGGCCAATTCAAGTTCCACTTTCCCCATGAAGCTTTATCTGATTGTGCCAGCCAAAACTCTCTCTCCTTCCTCTGAATTATTTACACTGCCTGTCAGATCAATGTGCATATATACGGGGACTTCACTAATAGAATTCTTCAAGGGCAAGGAGCATATCTTCTATCTGTTTTAGTCTCCTTCTATACCTACGCCTCCTCAACCTTCCCATGTATATACCTAGTGCATAGTAGGTACAAAATAAATACTGAAGCTCATTTAATTAAAGAAGATTATTCTTATTGACTTTTAGGAGGTAAAATATGTGAATAAATTCAATGAAAGAAGAATTTGCTGGAGACAAAAGATGGCGAGAGGGATGAGGGGGAGGCAAATTTTCATTTTTAGGACTCTATATCTTTATTCAGCAGCAAATAACGAGTGAAGAAGTTTGTTTTTGTATTTCCTATGCCAAAATCCACATGGTTTTATAACAGTACTGTTTGCAGTCTAAGTATGTGGGCCTAAGGTTTTAAAACTGTATGCTTTTTAAAGAAAATTGGTCCTGATTTGAAAATGGTTTTTAAAATCATCCAGGCACAAAATTACCCAGCATACCCTGTCTGCTCCCTGGTCCCCACCTTCACCTACTCTTTCTCTCACTGCAGTCAGAAAACAAAAATAATCTGCCTGCAGGAAATATTCTCAACTACTTCCTGCCCCAGACAGAAATTTGTAAGGAATGCAATTACCGTGAAGGGAAAGACAACTTTCTCTTCCGTTTTGCTGCCTGACTCCTTTAAAGTTATCTTGGAAATCCTTTGGTGTCAGATTTAAAATTCTTCATTTCACACTTTCTCTAACAGCTTATCTAAGCAATGTCTAAGATACTACAAGGAAAACACTTCAAAGACAAAGTAATAACCTTGAAGGAGAGAAAGGATAGCATAAATGTCTCCTCGCTCTTACAGGTGTTTGCAATCTTCTCCACCACATTTGCTGCTGCAACTATTTGCCCAAACAACAGATCAAAACTAGGCAGCTGCTATAAGAATGAAAACTAATGAATCTAAGATATCTGGGTTAGCTGCAGGTCAGCGTGTTGGCCCTGTGGGGATAAAATCACCTGCTGTTTCTGGGTCCCAGAACGAGCCTTCAGGCCGTGATTTGAAAGAGGGCAAGAGCAGATAAAGGAGCAAAGGAGGAAGAAGTTTAGTCTGAGAATTGAAACAATTGCTGCATTTCATGAAAAGAAGGAAACTCTAGACAGTTTAGTGCTTGAGTCATATATTGTCTTAGAGCAGGCCTGCATAAGAAGGACCCCGGCTGCTGTGGGCTGGAGCCCATTTCTTGTGCCAGTGCACATTTGCACAACACGTGATGGGGAATAGTCTCCAGAGCCAAGAGTGGCTGTGTATCCACCCTAGGGCAGGTTGGTCAGTCTCCAGTGTAAACCTCCTTGGGATTAACCACTTATTCCAGTGTAGAGCACTGAATAATTAAGACCAGATCTGTTCCAGACAGCTTTGTACATCCTGCCTATGGTGAGGACCCAAAAAGTTTCCTTTTCGGTGATCCGTTTCGAGGAGATAGAGAAAGCTGTTGCTCTAATGTTTGAAACAGAAGTCCTCCCCATGTACAGGTGTGTACCGTGTACAGATGTGGGTTTGTGAGTGGCATATGGCCTTTACAAGACAAGAGCTTGTCTGCACAGATAAGAGGGGAGAGATGTGTGCATGTGTGGACAGCGGTAATATCTGTGACCTTAATGCTCAAAGAGCAGGGCTGTGCACCTCCTTTTAGCCATCTGGAGAAGACTGAGGCAAAAATGTATGTTTCAGCAAGCTCTGCACACTGAGGTTTGGGTGTGGAAGAATGCCCACTCTTCGGGTGGAGTGACCTGAGTTCTTTATAAGATTAGAGTTTCTGTGGATTTTTCCCAAGTGATAGAAATTTTCCTCATCTAGCCTCTTTCTCATCTAGTCTCTTTCATAGCAGGCAGCCTTGGACCAATAGTTTGCCTCACCCAATTCCCTCTCTGTGTTTATTTCTGAAACCCTTTTCTTAAAAACAAAACTAAATAAACAAGAACAGAAAAAACAATTTTTTTTAAACTTCATGTCTGTCATTTCTCCTTTTTCTTTTTCAGCTCCAAAATTGCTTTCTCTTTATCCCTAAATTTTTCTCCTATATCAGCTTACCAATATTTGAGGGTTGACCTGACTGCTGCAATCGTCTGTCTTTTTGATAAATTAATATGGACATCAACTTAAGATTACATGGAAAGGTTAAATATTTCTTGTGCTTGACTCCACATTCAGTATTCTATGAGGAAGATTGCTCTAGTATTGCTTTGTGTGAAATCGGAATAAGCACCAACCCTAAGATTAAACATTTTGATAAATTCTTTACATGTCCCAAACTATTCACACAATGTTATGGACTAAATGTTTGTAGCCACCGCCCCCCCCCCCCCCCCCCCCCCCCGCCACGAAAATTCGTATGTTGAAGCCCTAGCCGCAAATGTGATGGCATGAGGAGGTGAGCCTTTGGGAGGTAATTCGGTTTAGAGGAGGTCCCAGGGGTGGAGCCTCCTGAGGGGATTAGTGCCCTTGTGTGCAAAGGGAGGCGCACCAGAGCAGCTGCTTTCCTCGCGTGCATGAAGAAGAGCTCACGTGAGCACATGGTGAGAAGGCGGCCTCCTACAAACCCAGATAAGAGGCCTTAGGATGAAGCCTGCCTTGCCAGCACCTTGATATTGGACTTCTCAGCCTCCAGAACTGTGAGAAATAAATTTCTGTCATCTAAGCCTCCTGATCTATGGTATTTTGTTATGGCGGCCCAAGCTGACTAAAGCATCCAACTAGAGAGTTTACCCATGTAAATCTCTTCCCCTGATTTTAAGTCCAGGTTCTGAGACTCAGAGAGTTTAGTAACTTGGTAAGCTTTCCATGGAAAAACTGTTGTAAAAGCAGTTCAGACTAAAAAATGTAAGATAGCTTCTGGAGATATTGCTAAAGCTTTCCTCTCCCTCAAATCACCTCTCCAAGTTCCGCCTCCTAGAGAAACTTACTGAAAACTGGCTAGAAAATGCTGAATAATGAATGCTCAAATGAGAAAGATGATGTGTAAAAGCAAAAAACTGTTGCTAACTGCATCCATTCACAGATCTATGCCTTTTGCCTGTTTGCACTGGTAAACAATATGTAATAAGTTCCTTTTTAAAAAATAATTAAACAAGTTTATCTTAAATTGGCTGGACTTAGCACAAGTTGCTTGAAACATACCCAGCTGTCTTCCCTGAGAAGCGCCTCCAGTGGTCAAGAGTCTGTCCTAACTTGCCCCTCACAGAATGCCTGTCTGTCTGCCCTGCTGGGCTGTAAGCCTCTTGAAGGCAGATTGTCTTGTTTATGATAGTTTCTCCAGCATTAAGTACCACACCGTGGCACCTCACTATTTTCGCCTTATATATTCTATCATCTCACAAATTCTTGGAAGCCTTGGCTGGTTCCTCTGTCCTCTCCACATAGGCTCATGACGGACTTTGCCTGTACACAGTTGCTTGATCCATAAATGAAGTTGGCAGCTGCCTTGTGTCAGTGAGTAACGTTTTTCTTTCCTCCTGGTGAGCTTGGAATCCTCATTGCCATCTGACAATTTTCTTTCCATCTTCACACACGCACAACAGAGCCCACACCCCTCATAATCCCCTAGCCTAAACCAGATGACAGCAACACCACCAAGTTCCATGTGAGCAAAGGTGAATCTTTAGGCTTTTTTCTTCCCCAGACCATACCTGTGCTGTGAAAATAGACCAACTTCTCAATTTGTATCTTGAGCGAGTTTCCTCGCTACAGCAGCCTTCATCTGAAATGGTGAAGCTCTGATGG
Source organism: Equus quagga (assembly GCF_021613505.1). Lineage (NCBI taxonomy): Eukaryota > Metazoa > Chordata > Mammalia > Perissodactyla > Equidae > Equus > Equus quagga. The sequence goes on along the minus strand of NC_060280.1, from coordinate 79,112,623 downwards.
ACCTGTTGCCACAGTAACCAGCCAGCTCCTGACTCTAATGCCTTTTGAGACTGACTGTCTAATCTGAGGTGGAAATGTCCCCAGAAGCACACCCCAGGCTGGCAGCTCTTAACTATGACCCATGTCATAAGCACATATCCAGCTGGAACCTCTTGGTTGCTGGGGTGAAAGGGCCTCTTTAACACCACAGGGGAAATCTGATGAATTCTGGGTTCAAAAAATGGTGCTGATTTTTCTCCTCAGCCGACATACTCTCCAATCCCCAACCCAAACCCTGGTGAGAGGTGTTTTTTCCCCTTTTTATTACATTTTGTGTTGTTTATAATGATAAGCTAAAGTGAAAGGGAGCAAGGACACTGAAGAATTTGGATTATCTTCCTGTCAGGAGGGGAGGATCTCTGCCACCAGTATGTGAACCGGGAAGGCAGGGAGGGAGGGGAGCAGGAAGTCAGCTTCGTGGGGGCTTGTTAGGAGTTGGTGGCTGTAATTGATTGTTTCAGCTCACAGGGACACACAGCACCATACATGGGTGCTAATTTCAGTCTTAAAGGAAGGTAGGCCTTGCCACAGGAAAGCAGATGATTAATAGTATCCATGAGACCCATATAGAGTGTACCTATTTAACTCTTTAGGCACATAAAGGCAGAGAAAGACCATTTCAAAGATGAGCTTTAAAAAAATCACCTGACATTCTTTGTAATTGTCACAGGGGCGTGATATGGATCTTTAACAACTTTCCACTCACCCCGAACTCAGCCAGAAGGGGAGCACTGAAATGGGGAGGAGCACACATTCGCCTGGGCATCAGAAGAGCCAGTTTCCAGTCATGGGTCACAGTGATCTTGGACAAATCTCCTCACCTCCCTGAACTTGGTTTCTTTCCTTCCGTACAGAGAGGCTGCACTGGATAACAGATGAGACCTGGTCAGCTCCATAACATCAGAGAGCAAAAGCTGTGCCTTCCAGTTCTTGGCCAGTTTCCAGACCTGTGATGATGCTCTCTGAATGTTTGCCATGAAAATGATTATATTTCATCTTGACTTTTATCTCAGTAGAAATTTTCTTCTACCTCATTTGGATCTGAATTTGAGGAAGGAAGGAAGCCTATGAAAATGAGGAAGGAAATAAGCTTTGAGATACTCTTGCTGAGAGAGTGTCTTGACTTTCTCTGAGTGCCTAGGACAAAAAGTTCCTATCCTACATTTTCCTTCTTTAAGCCTGCCAAAATCAAATTGATTAAGCGTGCCATACAGATTTGAAGAATAAGCCACATCTCCAAATTTTCATGGAGTTCAAAGACCTTTTCACCTCCAATTAGCCTTTCTCAGGATGATAGTAGTATTGATAATCAAAGTATATACTTTTATTTTTTATTTTCCAGAGTATTTTCCATCAACCATCTCATTTTATCTTTCCATCATTCCCTTGAGGAATGTAATACTTTACAAAAGCATAGGACTTTCTAAGTTACAAAGTATTTCATATCCAATATCTTATTTAGATCTTGACAATCACTTTTTAAGGTAATTTGGGACGTTATTAGTATCCTCATTTTACTGAAGAGGAAACTGAAATGCAGAGAGTGTGCGTCTTGCCCAAGATCACTTGCCCACTTTTTCAAGGGGCAACAGCACAGGATTAAGAAATTGGCTCTGGGGGCTGGCCCAGTGGTGCAGCGGTCAAGTTCACACGTTCTGCGTTGGTGGCCCTGGGTTTGCTGGTTAGGATCCCGGGTGCAGACATGGCACCACTTGTCAAGTCATGCTGTGGTAGGCGTCCCACATATAAAGTAGAGGAACATGGGCATGGATGTTAGCTCAGGGCCAGTCTTCCTCAGCAAAAAGAGCAGAATTGGCAGCAGATGTTAGCTCAGGGCTAATCTTCCTCAAAAAAAAGAAAAAAGAAATTGGCTCTGCGCCAACCAGGTTAGAATCCCAGCTCTGCCATTGGTCAGTTCCTTGTCCTTGGGTAAGTGATTTCAAATCTCTGTGCCTTAGTTTCCTCATCCATTAAATGGGAATGATAATGGTACTCTCCTCATAGAGATTGTGTGGGAGAAGGGGCTAAATGAGTTAATATCTTTAGGATCCTTAGAACAAGCTGTAGCACCAAATGCACAATAAATGTTGGTCATTATCATTCACAAAGTCAAGACTAGAACCTGAGTCTTCAGTGTTAACCTTCAACGTTTAAGTGAAAAACTCATCCAAAGTCTTTCTGTTCATTAGGCCTAGAACTAAGGTGTCCCGGAACTCTGCGCAGTCCTTTCACCATTAAACCATGCTGCCATTGCTCTGAGCAGGGTATCAACCTTAAGTTGATCCATCTTAAGTTTTAAAATTTATAAACCAAGCACCCTCATCCAATATGACAGACAGCCTAAAGGCAGATTCTCCCACTCTTCTGGGGAAAGGGTCTTCTACCTTCAGTTTTCAGAGGGAAAAATGCTGAGGATGATGCATGCTTCTTACTACTTTGAGGCCTTTTCTCATGCTATTTGTCTGCTGGAATAGTCTCTCTTCTTTTCCTTCCTATTGCAATTATCATCAGTGCCAAACCACTCAATATCTGGCCATTTGTTTATGGGTCCCTGAGTATAAGCCTTGTTTTTTGCACCTTCATTACGCACTCCTTCAGAGGACAGACTTTGTTGTGTGTAGGTTTGTATTCTCCATTGCACATAGCAAAATGCTCAGTAAATGGTAGGTTCATAAATGGTTCTTGATTCATGAATTGATTGATTGTTTAATGGGCTGATATAGTGGGCTCTCCAAGTGGTTGACATTGTCCCTACTTCTTAGGTGCAAGTTCAGGATGATCAAAGAACTTGCCTGGATGGCGTTCAACACCATAGTGCCTGAAGAAGGGTAGAAGTTTCAGGAGCTATCTGTGCGGGGAGGAACAGGGACTGGGGAGGGAGAAAGTTCATCCTGCACCCCCACCAGGCCGTCTGCCACAAAGCCTCCGAACCTGGTCTGTGCCACTGTCTGACCTCACATCGTGTGCATGGAAAACACAGTCCTGAGCTGGGGCTTGCCCGCTTGCCCACCGTCTGTACCCTTTGTAGTGCCCTCAAACCAGACATGACCTTGTTCTACAGTAAAAAACAAGTGAAAGGCATCTGCCAGGGTCACTTGGCACCAAAGTCCTGCAACAGAAGGGGCTCCACTTAAAGGGCAGCTCAAATCCAGGACATTAAAATAACCCAAATGGTGTCGTTTTCTGATCAAATGCCTTTCCCTGTCGGGTTTGTGATTTTTGAGCCTGAGAATGTCCCCTCCGAGCTCAGGTTTCTCTGCTGTCACACTGGTCTCAGGCCTGGAATGTGAGCACTGGCCGTTGAGGTCTGTTGTAACTATGTCACAATCCCAAAATGGAGAGACATTATCTCATAGACAGTGGCAGCAGGCGGGCACCAGTGTGTTGCTGGCAGGCACAGCTCAAAATCCAGCCCTGAGAGTATTCCACATCCACACTTCTCAGTGGACAGACGGTCTGAGGCCCCAGACTCCAATCACTGCCCTAGTAAATTAAGGTCTTGCAAATCTTCCTGCCCAGGAGTAGACACAGGAAAACACAGGCTGAGATGGAGACAGGCTCATTTTTGGACAAGTCATGTTGGTTTGCAGACAGGTGATCCCTGGTGGACAGGCCTTTGAGCATCTAGAGGGCTTGGTCAGAATGCAGAGCAGCCATTCACACCACAAAAGACATGCTCAATGTAGTGCTAGGCTGCCATCCTTCCTTTGCTGGGCCCCTGTGGGCAGGATGGCTTTACCAACAGCACAGGTGAGGGCCTGGTGGCCTGTGAGGTAACCATCCCTTTCGGCACTTGGAGAGGATGAGGTCCCAAGGAGAAACCATTAGCCATTTCATAGAGAAATAGAGAGCATCAGAGTCCTAAACATTCTGCTCACGCAATATCTTGGGGACGAAGAGAAGCACTTTCTCATCCGGCCTTAGAAAGAGAGGTCATGCCTCATCCTTGCCTCCTTGGTTAGCCTGTTTCTACCACGTGTTTCCTAGGGCTCTGCTATGAGACACTTGTTACAACCAAGCCATTTTCCAAATAGGTCCTGACCACTGCTATCTTCCCCTCTGCTCACTCCTTCCTTGACTGCGGAGCCTTCCTCTGCTCAGTTTGCCCTTTCTTCAAGGTCCAGATTTGAATCCTCCTGCTGGGCGAGGTGTCTGAGGCCCCAGCCTCCAGTCTCTGGAGCTCCTCCAGGACAAGTCTGCACCGGGCGCTTGATCCTTGGCACACGACTCCTTCCACCATCACCATCACACATGTGGATTAGCACACGTTCGGTTAAAGGGTCCTTCAGTGCAGAGGCTGTACTTTATCTCTGGGTACGCCCAGTGCCTAGCAGCGTGCTCACAACACTGACTGTTAACAACATACTGACTCTGCAATGGCTTCCCATCACACTTAGCATCAAAACTTAGGATGGAATCCAGTGGTACAGCCTCATTCCCTAAGTCCCCGGTCTCCTAGTCTCCTTCCAACACACTGAGCATGGTGCATCAGGCCTTTGCTCTTGCTCTTTCCTCTGCCTGGCATGGTCCTTTCCTGAATATCCAGTGGCTCACTCTCTCACTCCATTGTCTCTGCCCAAATGCCACCTTCTCAGGTGACTGTCCTATCTAAAAAATAGCATTCCTTATCCTATAATCCATATCCTGCTTTATTTTTCATCCTAGCAGTTATTACTAACTGATATTATACTAGATCACATTACACTATGTATTTATACTTTTTATTCTGTGTGAACCCTATAAGAATGCAAGCTCCATGAGGACAAAGACCTTGCTTTATTCCCAGCTTGTCCTGGTGTCTCCAGCAGTGTCAGGAGTATTGGGGGTGCTCACCACTGGTTGAATGAAGGCATGGGAAAATGAATGAGCAAATGAACATTCCTCTGTAAAGTAAGGACCATGATGGGCGGTAATGTGACATGCAGTCAACTATGGGATGATACTAGGCTTCCTTCCAAAGAACTGAAGAGCAGTAGAACCATGAAGGTCCTCGAAAGTAGGTTGACCCCCAATTGTACAGAGAAGGAAACGGAGTCCCAGAGAGAGAAAATGAATGGAATGAACACTTGGAAAATCAGTATCTCCGACTTCTAATAGTTTCTTCCTAGAAGATCTAATCTTCCTAGAAGGTCTGATGTGACAATTAATCTGAACAGACTCTGAGCTATCAACTTTCTACTGGTTTTGCATTAGAATAATTTTTATTAAAATCAAAAGCAAAACAAACAAGAGAAAAGGCCAGTAGCATAAAATTTCAATTCTTTGTGCCTCATGTGTTTTGAGCATCATTACTGAAGAGGAAGCCTTTTCTGCTTTTGTCCAGTATCCCTTCAGTAGCCTAGACGTGTACAAATATTGGGACATTGTTTCTTCATTCTTCCCAACCTTTGTGTGTTAGGCAGGACCCAGCAGGACTGTCTGCATTTGGAATAAAGAGGAAATCCAAACATATGCCCAAAACTAAGCTGTAGCCAGGGCTCCAGGTCTTCATTTGGCCTTCTCCCTGGGTACCTGTGAAATACTGACTGTGGGTCATTGAAAATGGGGTGGACCCCACTCCGTGCTGCTGCGAATGGGTCAGCTGCACTGTGGATGTCAGTGTTCATCAAACAGCCATTCTAGATGATCCTCTTTTTAAAAAAATTCTCCAGAGAGTTCTAAGAAAGTCCCACCCCACCCAGTCACAGTCTTCTCTATGAGTTGGCCCTTGAGAGTGACTGCCCCTTTGCTCTCTTTGTAAGATTGTGTTTGACAGCCATGAAAACCAATAGTTCAACAGCAATAATTTCTTGGCAGGACAGATTGGCATGAGACTTTTCCCAAACAAAATAAGCCTTTCAGGGAAGTGTATTTCAAGTTGGGCTCTCGCATTCCCAAGACACTGAGATTCTTGTACGACTGACACAGGAGCCGAGGGCGAGCGCCCTGGAGGGCTGTCAATGACTGTCGATAACACGACAGAGCCGAGGGAAGAGTCAGGAGCCTGGTATGTCGCTGAACAGTTCAAACAGGGGTAACTGGAAATGCCATAGGACTCCTTTGGGGGAAGGGCTTTTTACACTCCTGCCTGCTGTTCCTAAATGGCCTTGTTGTTGACTTCAGTTCTGGAGGAGGGGCGTGTGGGTCAGAAGAGCATCCCCCTCCTTTCCTTCCACTTCTTTTCGCTACCCAATTCCTTTCCATCGTTCTCCACAATTCTTTCTTCACCACCTACCACCGTTTTCACTGCTGTATGTGCCACTTAGAGGGGCTCTCTGGACATTTTTGTCACCAGGGAGCATGCCATGTCACCTATGCCTGGCAACTTATTACATCATATGCCTCTGATCATCTGCATCCTAAGTTGTTATAAAGCCTAGATTTGGTTCCAGTGCACAGGTCCACAATATGACTCAAACATCAAAGGTGGAAATGTCCCTGGGGGCATCATTGTTGGCTGTGACATTGCTATAACCAAGTCGCTTTTGCGCTGGGTCTTTTGAAAGTCCACAAGAGGGCGCCGAAGACCTCCCAAGTCAAGCTACAACAGGTGGCATCGAGGCCAGGAGGTGGCGCTGTTGCCTTAACCATCAAGAAGGGAGTGGCTCCGGCTTAGGGTGGGCTGTGACCATCCCGCGGGGCGGCAGATAGCGCCGCTGCGTGCAGAGGGTGATCGCTGGAGAGGATGCTTCGCTGTCCCAGCCAAACATCGCTTCCCCACCCCGAGAAGCAAAATCAAGCTCCAGCTAGCCTTCTTCTATGGAAAAACTCTAGGCGAGGAACCAGAATTCCTGAGTTCTCTTTCTGGGACTGCTACTTTGCAAGGAAATCACCTATTCTTTCTACCCCACAGCTCCTTTGACCTTCCATGTGCTCAACCGACATAAATTAAGAACATATTTTGTAGTGCTAGGTGGGCTTAGGACTTAAGAATAAAAAAGACAAAACTTCAGTCCTGGACAAACTCATTGTCTGCAGGATAGGGAGGGACAGACGCATGATCAGAAAGTCACAGTGAAGAGGGATATGTAGAGACAGGCACATTCAGATGCACAGGCGAGGAGATTTCCCCCAGTCTGATGGGGGTTTTTGGTGAGTCTAGGCAGAGTCTCAGAACTGAGGAGGAGTCACGTTGGTAAAGAAGGTTGGGAAAGGGCAGTCTAGGCAGAAGCGCAGCGAGGTAAGACACAGCGTGGTGGGTGAGTGAGGCTCTCCTGTGCGGGTGCAGTGGTAAGAACAGACCTTGATGAAGACACAGGGGCCCAGTGGGTGGGGTTTGCAGACCTTGTCCAGATGTCCCTCTCCAGGCTTTGTAGTCAACATGCTCTAAAAAAGGGAGCATTACAAAAACACTGGTGTCCTTAACGTGTGTATTTATTTATAGGTACATAAATCTGCACTCACTTGGAGCTAAATAAAGTAGTCCGCGAGGGCGAAGAAGAACTGGGGAGATGCTGGAACGATATCCACCCTAGGCTGGGCTTCGCCTTGACAAGGAGCGGTCCCCAGGCACTGTTGTTCTCTCTTTTCCTCCCTGAGCAAGAAATACAATAAACTCATTAGGATATGGACTTGTTAAGATCTAAAATTGAAGAACAACCATATATTTAGCGAGATATTTATGCACATTATTTATGTAAAATAACTAATAATGGATTTATAAAAGTATGTATTGTCATTTATTCATCAAAACATCACATTTTATAGGTGAGAAACATGAGACAGGTCACACGGTTCATAAGCAGTGACACTGGCACTCCCGTCTGGGCTTTCTGATCTCTCCTCCTCACCAGGTGGCTTCACTCTGGGTCCTTACGGGCCTGGCCGCCGGGCTTGGAAGGCAAGTCCAGCATCGTTGGTACTCAGTGCGTTCACCCACTCGGTGACCCAGAAGGCCTAAAGATAGGGGTGAATGTCTCACACAGAAGGCGGTCATTGACAGAAAGAGAGACACCCAATTGCTGGTTTCAATTTCTGTTCTAAAACCCCCTGACCTTCCAATATGAGTACCAGTTGGTCACCAGCATTGACATTGATGGAGCATACAGTGCGCCATGAGTTCTAGAGAAATCAGAGAGGTTTTCACATGTCCTACTGTACGGGGCAGCATGGCCAGGGCAGTAATTCGGTGGGCCATACGATGCTTTGTTGGCATCCGGGGTGATGTTGCAGGGAGGGCCATCTGTGAGTGTCTGTGACTTGGTGTACCCTTAGTTAAAATGGCATCCTTCCCAGAGACTTGGTCTCCAAACAGAAAAAAGCCTGAAGTTTCATTTTTTAAAGTTCCTGCTGCAGAGATCCCTCGCCAGAGTACTGAAGCTTATGGAGAGAATGTTTTTAATCAACTAAGTGTCCTGAAGTGCTGCACAAAGTTCCCGGAAAGAATAAAGCCACTAGTGGAGCAGGGAGAAGTGGAAGTCTAGCAAAGACAAATGAAGGACCTCATACTTGACATCTCTGGAAAGAAGCTAAATGCAGCAAGAGGACTGTGATGGAGGCAGGCTATTAAAAAAAAATTAGCAGTTCCTGAGAATGGAACCAAGGACATGCAAATGGTCTGCAGAATAACATGTAAATTAGCATCAGATTTCCAAAGAATCTTTGAGTTGAGAGCCTAGAGACCATCTCTCCGAAGTTCACAATCTGTGGATGATGGTACTGAACCCCACAGAGGGAAACAACTTGCTTTAATAGAAATAGCTAATATCAAATTGGGCTCACAGCGTGTCAGGGCCTGACTTTGGTGCTCCAAACTTATTTAATCTCCCAAAGAGGGATTTTCAGAGAGGGGCATGGAAGCTTCGAGAGGTCAAGTAGTTTTCCCAGCTCATCTAGTTAGTAAGGGGTAGAGCTAGGGCTCAAACCCAGGCAGTCTAGCTCCAACCCATCCTCACAACCATGTTGCTGTCTTGCCAGCTCCAAGAGTCAGCACAAATCAGTGCCAGAACCAGAACTGAAGCCCCAATACCCAGTTCCTAGCGCCCATTCCCCCCACCATCTTGCTCTTTCCTCACGGAGGCCCGGAAGGTTCTCCCCTCAGAGCCTGGGCCCTTGCTGGCCCCTCTGTCTGGAATGTTTTCTCCTAGATGTCCACAGAGCCTGTTCCCTCAGTTCCTTTTCTGACACCCAAATAAAGTAGCAACACCCTCCCCGCTCGGCAGCCCCTCCCTCTGCTTCATGCACAGATGACAGTTGCCACCGTCTCCTTGCTATACATGTGCTCATTCTGGTTGTGGTGGTTTAGTGTCTGCTCTACTAAAATGCCAAGTCCACGAAGGCAGCGTCTTTGCTTTCTTCAATGACACCTCGCCATTACCTGGCACATATAAGCATTCAGTAAACGTTTGATGAATAAGTAAATGAATAAATCAATAAATGAGCAAATGGTAAATAAATTCCCAGGCCCGAAGGAAAGAGCGCAGTGCTCTCTGCCATGTGCCGAAAGCCATCACCGTGCCTGCATGTTACTGAGATCCTCCCCAATGTCCAGAGCCAGGCCAGAGCCTGCCTCCTCCGGGAAACCTTCGGAATCTTTCTACCATGAGTTACTGGCAAGATTCCTTCCTTGAGATTTAACATCATGTCTCCGAGAATCTTCTATTAAACTGTAGTTACTTCCAAAAAGGAAAACATAATACGTTAATTAACTATCAGCCATTAACACTTCTGAATATACTAAAACAATACATGTACAATATTTTATATATAACAGATCCAAAATCCAAGTAACATGGATGCAGCACTTAGGACATGCTAGGTACCTAGTGCTTGGTGCTTTATCCATTGCACTAATTGCCAGATATTTCCAGCTCCCTGCCTTCCTGTCATCCATGGGAATTATACTTCCCAGACCCTTTGTTGTGGGTGGCACTATGTGACCAGTTCTAGCCAGTCAGATGTAAGTGGGCCTGTTGCCCATTTAAAGTGCTAATGAGAGACCCTTCAGAGCTCTCTTTTCCTTTTGTCTCAGCCAACTGGCAACCTTGGAGGTGGTAGCTGCTCCCTCCACCTGGTTCCTGAGTGGCTGTGATGAACAGAGGACCCCCCAAGCCCCCAGTTTCTGTGTAGTACTCTTTTGAGGTAGTCTGTGTTGTCATTATTTTACAGATAAAGAAGAGGCTCTGAGTTAGTTATTAAACAATTTTCCCAAGATTACACAGCTAGTAAGTGACAGAGCCAGGAGTGGAACCGAAGTGTATTTGATGCTAGAACTCATAACTTTTATCTACTCTCTCCCCAAATCTTTACTGAATAAATAAGGAATAGGAAAATGGGAATACCTGCTGTTTCCTGGAAAACGGAAGCTTCGTGAGGGCACCACAGTGTTGCGGAGTCAAGAAGGCACCGGGATCCTGGGAAAATTGTTATAAAAACTGTTGGTCTAAAAAGGGAAGCTCTGTTGACAACATTCTCCCTGCTCATGGTTTGCTTGTTGAAGAGTTAGAAACCTTGGTCTTTAGTTTGACTCTTTCTCCTTGCAGACTCATCAGTACGTCAACAGTTACTTGGTGAGGACTCATTCGTGCCAGGCCTGTGCTCGAGGCTCCCATGAATCCAGCCCTCAAGCCTCTGCTCTCAAGGACCTACAGGCAGCTCAGCTGATCCCACACCCTTCTGTTTCTCAATAGGAAATAGTCACTCCTGCCGAGGATAATGGGTCAGCTGTTTGCTGTGAGAGTTATTGGAGGCCAAAGCTGAGCTCCACCATAGACTCGTTATATGCTTTGGCACAACTTTTGAAACTTCTGAGTGGCTGCATTCTTCATCTGCCCAAAACTCTATTGTTTATGTGGTTTGATAGGTGAAAAGATGGAAAAGTTCATCTGAAAATACAATAGAGAGACGTGTTTTTGTAAATATGAAAATGGGGGGTTGGGACTAAAGAGACCCTCTGTTTCATTGACTCCATACTTAGTTCTTAAAAGAGGGAGGGTATAAATGTATTTCCACCAACACTAAGATTCGTTAAGAGGAAGAGGTAGCGAATCAGACACTGAAAAAGAGCCACTATAAATACTGTGACCACACTGAATTCTTGTGGCTGATGGGTTTTGAAAATAAACTACGAGGCTGGATATAATCGCACCTCCACACCATATGGGATTAACTACTAAGGGTGAAGCACTTAGAGTGCTTCTGAAGAAAGCAAATAGTATCATCGTTATTATTGTATCATTGTAGAGTATCATTGTTATTATTATTTTATTATTATTATTATTATTATTATACTGTCCGATGTTTCCCTCGGGAGAGTCTAAATGGACTTGCTTAATGCCTCTTTGGCTAGTTGTAGCATCACTGCTTCCAGAACCCAGGAACAAAATTCTCTGGATCAGATGGGCTCCTCTGTAAGAAGAAAGAGATGAAGACTGGGGAGGAGGAGGAAGTCAGAGGGAAAGAGCAGAGGGTAAAAGGAAAAGAGGATCTCTTTCCCCCTCCCATAGTGATGGACCTTCGCGGTTTGCTTGGGACCGTGTTGGTTTTAGCAGTGAAAGTCTGGCATGCTGGGAAACCCCTCAGTCCCAGGTAAGCCAGGATGGCTGATCACCCCACCTCTGCCTAAGATACCCTCCTCTCATGCCTCACCTCTCACCTTATCTCTTGGTGAATGTGTCAAACTGCTACTTTAAAAAAATCTCCAGTGGCCGGCCCAGTGGTGTAGTGGTTAAGTTCAAGTGCTCCGCTTTGGCAGCCTGGGGTTCACAGATTCAGCTCGCAGGCACAGACCTAGCAGCACTCGTCAAGCTGTGCTGTGGCAGTGTCCCACATACAAAATAGAGGAAGATGGGCACAGATGCCAGCTCAGCGACAACCTTCCTCACAAAACATAGATCAATCAGTCAATCTCCAGGAAGCTGTCCACGATCCCTTGAGCAGAACGTGCTCGTCTCTGTGGCACCTGTTATGTAACTCAACAGTTGCACGTAATAAAGTGTACTGTGATTATTTGTTTACTGCTAAAATGTGTTTCCCTCTGATGAAGTCTAAACTACTGAGAGGCACAACTCTCACCTCCATTTGAATGCCTGGTATCCAAGTCAACAAATGTTTGCTGATTATATGCATGATGGAACAAAAGAACAAAGAAATTTTGAGAAAACCATATTTTACTCCCTGCTAAACATCAAAGTTCCTTGCGATATCCCCACCTGTACCAAACCACACAGAGGTGAGAGGAAACTCTGAAGGTCTGCATCACATGAGGACAACAACGGGAATGCTCCGAAGGTGGGAGCCTCCTGCACAAAATTGTCCACCTACTGCCGACCTGGTACCTAAAGTTTGTACCATTAAAAGTCAATTTTTGGAGGGTTAAAACAGATTTCTCCTCTCGCCTAGGACCTGCCCAGACTGTTGTATCAAATCTTATTTTGTCGTGCACCCAAATGACTGGCCCATGAACTAACAGTCACCTCAGCGTTGGGGTCTTGCTGAGATAACCCAAAGAACCTGGCGACGTAGGATGGCTGTACTTCTGGGTGATAAATACCTCACTTATGAGGATTAAAATGTCCACCAGGGCATTCTCTTTATAACTGGCTTTGTCCCAAGAGAACCCATGTAGAATTTGTTGTTATTGTTTGCTTGCAGTTGGGGTTGGGGAAGGACAGGGTCTCATCTTCTCATGAAGACTAAGTTGACCAGAATTGTTGCCGTGCTGGACAGAATCCAAATTACCTGCAACTGTATCCATCATGGGCTCTGGGAGCTAAGTGGATTCCCGAAGCTTGGATCTAAACTGTGCTGAGAGAGGTGTGTGTTCCTTTCTGAGAGTCAGTGGAAGGCGGAGCGTGTGAGGCATGGTGGGCACCTTTGTGGAGAGAGAGAGCTGTGGACCTACGGAAGTATGAGTAATGAAAAGATCTGGAAAAAGGTGTGGCCTGGAGGGGAGGCTTCAATGATCAGAGGGAAAGAGGGCTTTCTTTGTGGGTAGGGAAGGTGAGTCATCAGAACTCAAAGAGAGCCGTCTTGTGAATAATTCTCCAGAACCTCACTTAAGAAACCAAAATGTTATGATGACCTCAAGCAGAGAGGAGAGACAACACAAGAATGTCTTCGTAGACTTAACTGTGACACGAAATTGTATAATTTGAGGCCTAATTTGTTTTGCATGTTCCTGCCTTTTGGTCTCTTTAATTTATCATCCAAGTGAAATACCGTCTTGTGAAATACTTTGAACCCAGACTAAGTTGAACATGAAGCACAAATGAGTGTGAAAAAGAATAACTGTATCACAAATATGAATAAGAAATAATTTAAAGTCATTCAATAAATCCCTAACTGGAACAATATGTGAAAGGGGCAGAACAAACTTTCTGCTTGTATGTGCCTAGCACAGTGCCAGGTAAACAGAGGCATTCCAGAGGAGTGACAGGGACCTGCTCTTTGTGTGTTATTAGCATGGTTGGCCCCCAAAAGGGGTACTAGAGGAGACAAGTTTTCTTTAGGTTGTAAATCTTACACGTGACAGTTTGCCAGTGACATGAAGCTGGCAGGATTGATAGTATATCAGATTCCATGTGATGTTTCCCATAAAGAAGAATGAGCTCTGCAGTCATCTCAACCCAGGCTAAATCTCATTTCTGTCGTGCACTCTTCTATGACCGGATCCACCGCTGAACTTCATAAACCCTCCAGTTACCTCAAATAAGATAAGGACGACTATACCACTCACATTCGCTTTCTTTTCTCTTTGAGGAAGATTGTCACTGAGCTAACATCTGTGCCAATCTTCCTCTATTTTATGTGGGATGGCGCCACAGCTTGATGAGCCGTGCTAGGTCTGTGCCCAGGATCTGAACCTATGAACCCCAGGCCGCTGAAGCGGAGTGTGCGAACTTAACCACTACGCCAGGGCCGGCCCCCACATTTGCTTTTTATAGGAACAGAAGTGAATGATGTGAGTAAAGTATCCAGCATAGAACTCAACTCATAGTAGGCACTCACATTAATTCCTTTCCTCTTCCGAGAAGAGAAATGGAAGTCACAAAGATACTGAATCATTTGCTGATCTCTACGCCCACTCAGGCCGCTGTCCTCTCACTGGATGACTTCTCAGTCTTTTCTAGTTTCTCTGACTCTGGTCTTGCCGCTTCTAGTCGATCAGCCGCTCAGCTGCCAGAGCGCCTTTACTAAATCTTCAATCTCATTTCTAAACCCTGTTTGAAACCCTTCATGGGTTCCCATTCCCAAAGCCTCAGCAGGGCTTTAGAAGGCGACTCATGAATTGGTCCTGCTTACTGCTCCACTCTCAATGTCACTGCCATAAAGGCCAAACACACACCCACCCTTCCTGGCTCCAGCGTCCTCAGGACTTCATTTCCCCAAAGGAAATGCATTTGCACAGTTCGTCCTCTTTGCCTCGGTGACTCTCCAGGTGTGTCTTCCACAGTGACAGATCAGTCTTCCCTCCTTTTATTTGTACAGATCTTACCTAATCTTTGGGGTTTAGGTTGGATGTCACTTCAGCTTTCTCTACCCCCTTACATGCTCTTTGTTGTATTGTGTGCATACACCTGTCTTAACTCAAGTCTCTACTAGAAATGCAGGTTTCCTTGTCCTTCTGCAGACCAAGCTCTAAGCTTCTGAGGGCAGGGTCTGTGTCTTGTTCACTACTGTCTCCCCAGCCCAGAGAATGGCACAGGACAGGTATTCATTAAATGTATTTTTTAAACTTTTTGTTTGAAATAACGATAGACTGAAAGAAAATTGCAAAAATAATACAAAGTTCCCATATATCCTTCGTTCAGCTTCCCCTTATATTAATATCTTATAAAATCATAGTATGGGGGCCGGCCTGGTGGCATAGCAGTTAAGTTCCTGTGCTCCGCTTCAGCAGCCTGGGGTTCACCAGTTCAGATCCTGGGCGTGGACCTTCATACCGCTCGCCAAGCCATGCTGCGGCAGCGTCCCACATAGAAGAATCAGAAGGATATACTTCTAGTTCTAGGAAGAACTAGGATATACAACCATGTACTGGGGCTTAGGGGAGGGAAAAAAAAGAGGAAGATCGGCAACAGATGTTAGCTCAGGGCCAATCTTCCTCACCAAAAATCATACCTTTAAAAAAAATTAAAAGTCATAATAAAATTATTGAAACCAGGATAATATCATTAATCCAATACTCTTAACTAATCTACAGACCTTATTTCAATTTCATCAATTTTTCCACGGTTATATTATGATTTTATAATACGAAATATATATTTATTTGGTTATTCCTAGCACAGAGGTCCCCAAACCCTTGACATTTCCTCTGAGGAAAGTGATAAAGGTGTCTTTTGTCATGTTAATGAGTTGCCTTTCTTGGGGGGGGGAGAAGGCGGGGGGGGGGGGGGGGGGGAAGCCCCTAGGTAACCTAAGGATGGGGCTGGGTGACAGGGGAACCAACCATGTGACTAGAGGCTTGGAACTTTCAGTCTCCCCACCACCACCTCCTGGGAAGGGAGAGGGGCTGGAGATTGAGTTCAATCCCCAGTGGCCAATGATTGAATTAATCATGCCTATGTAATGAACCTCTGTAGCAATGGAAAAGGATGGGCTTAGGAGAGCTTCTGGCTTGGTGAACACGTGGAGATGCTGGGAGAGTGCTGCTCTAAGAGAGAGCATGGAAGCTCCGTGCCCTTTCGCACACACCCTGCCCTGTGCATCTCTTCCATCTGAGTTATATCCTTTCGTAAAGTATCCAGCATAGAACTAACTGTAAGTAAATGTTTCCCTGGGTTCTGCGAGCAACTCTAGCTAATCAATGGAACCCAAGGAGAGCGTCCCAGGAACTTCAGATCTAAGGCCCCCTGTCAGGAGCACAGGTGACAACCTGGATTTGTGATTGGCATCTGAAGGTGGGGAGGAGTCAGTCTTGTAGGACTGAGCCCTTCACCTGTGGGATCTGATGCTCTCTCCAGGTAGATACTGTCAGGATTGAGTTAACTCCTTGGTGGTGTGGAAAAAACACATACATCAGAGTTGGTGTCAGAATCAGACCCACTAACGTCTTTTGTCTCTCCCAGGATTCCACACTGCATTTAGGCGACATGCCTCCTTAGTCTGCTCCAATCTATGAGACAGTTCCTCAGTCTTTCTTTGTCTTTCACAAGTTTGACACTTTTGAAGAATTCTGGTCAGTTATTTTACAGAATGTTCCTCAGTTTGGGTCCACCACACGTTATCTCAGAGCAAGATTGATGTTAGTTCAGCAACAATCTTCCTCCAGCAAAAAGAGGAAGATTGGAAACAGATGTTAGCTCAGGGCCAATCTTCCTTACCAAAAAAAAAAAAAGGGGGGGTAGCATTGAGAATTAGAAAAGGTAGCATTGAGAGAAAATGAGATGATAAATGAATGAGTCAGCAGGACAGATTTAAGCCAATAGAGTCAATGCACTTTCAGGAAACACACACAGAGCTACAGCCTCTGGGTTCAGGGGCTGAGAAACCTGTTTCCCCTCAGCCCATCAGATCCCCCTGTTATAGCATATTGAGACCTGGGCACCACCCTGAATGCTGGATGTGGTCACATCGCATCAAATTTACACAAATATTACCACACAACCTCAGCAAAAGAGGAAAACCACCATCTGAATAACCGCAACAAGAGGGCAAGCCCAGTTACCTGCTTCTGCGCCCAGCCCATCTTCATAGCTCTCCTTTATCTAATATCACATATTTACATTTTATGAGCAATTAAAGAAGGTTTCGAGGGGGAGGTGATGCAACACAATTTTCACCTCGGCTGGAGCACAGTTCTGGGGGAGATGTGACTACACCATGTGAACAAACTGGAGCCATTCAGGGAGGTGAGCAGACAGATTCTGATCTGCTGGGAGAGGCTAAAGGAACGGAAGATGCCCAAACTAACAAGGAGCACTCAGGAAGGTGAGGAGTCGCGGTCTTAGCCAGCTCGGGCTGCCAGAATGGAACACCACAGACAGGCAGCTTTAGCAACAGTCACTTATTTCCTTCCAGTTCTGGAGGCTGGAAGTCCAAGATCCAAGTGCTGGCTGATTGTGTTCCTGGTGAGAGCTCTCTTCCTGGCTTGCAGATGCCCCTTCTGGCTGTATCCTCACATGGCAGAGAGACAGCGAGCTCTCTAGTCTCTTCCCATAAGACACTAAAACTAGCAGATGAGGGCCCCTCCCTTATGATGGCATTTAACCTTAATTACCTTTATAAAAGCCCTGACTCCAAATACAGTCACACTGGGGTTGAGGCTTCAGCAAAGGGATTTGCGGGGGACACAGAGGTTCAGCCCAAGAGGTGTTATCCTCAAAGGCCACAGAGTATGTTACTTGGTAACCGGAGGGTAAAGCGGGACTTTCTCTTATTGTCTCAGTTTCTGTTAAACCCTACACTGTGTACAAGAGGTATCAACACCCCAGATTTGAAGAAAGGTGCTAGGCCAAGAATTTTTTCTGCTTGCATTAGCCTGTCACCCATCTCCAGATGGTAGAAAAGATTGAGAATCCATTAGGAGGCAGCAATAAATGGTGACGTTTCTCTAGAAAAAACAGTTGTGGGCTGAAGTGCCCTCCTAATTCCCCACTGCTTAGGCCAACTGAGATGAGCTTTACAGAACTTCCCAGTGGGTTGACATATGTCCCTTGGAATTAGGGCAGATTGTGGAGCTGGTATCTGACTCACATTTGGCAGAAAGTCTGAAGGAGAGAGGCTATGGCTCAGGGTGGGAGAGGGCTGTGTCGTCAACATGAAGAGAAAGGTGCCTTGAAGTGAGCTATACCAAAGACAGAACAAGCATACACTTTTCCCAAGGTCCAAATATGGATCCCAAGGGAGAGCCCAGCTATGAAATAGCTTACAGTGCTCTCTACCTGAGGGAGCCACTAACGTGGGGGTGCACCCAAAGGGTGGGTGACCCCGGCAGAAGGAGGCTGAGGTGAACCAGCAGCCAAGGGCTGGGAGAATGTCACGAGCAACCAGCCAAGGGAGGCACTGCTAGAAAACTGCAGTTGAAAGTCCTCAGTGGGAAGGGCTCATAGGAACCCAGAAACGTGCCCACGAGAGAAAGAGGCAGCACATGGGATCTCAACAGAGTGGGCACTCATGCCACATCACATCTGTACCCACCAAGTAAGGAAGACCTTTTCTGCCAACTGCCTTTGGCAACATGAAGACAGAGAAGGGACAGGGAGACCAGCGAGGAGGACGAAGAGGAGAAACAGGTCTCTGCAGGCTCCCAGCCCCAACCAGGCCTTGGCAGGGGAGGGCAAAGGTCAGCATCAAAAGAGAGTTTGGAGTTTGATAAAAGACTGCTCTGGACTTGTTAATATCTGAAAATGACTAGAATATTCTCTAAGACCTGCAGGAAGGAAGAAGGAATTGAAAAAGTTTTACACAAAGTGGAGGAAAAATAAAGTTCCTTTCTGTTTGCACTCTGCCAAGTCCAGTCATTCAGAAACAAAACAATACAGGTGTGCTTACCTGTGCAGCCTGTGCCCAGGAGGGTCCATGCTTGGCTTGCTGCTCTGCCGTCACCATCTAAAAATTCTTAATAATTTTTAACAGGGGGGGGGGCCTGCATTTTCATTTTGCACTGGGCCTTAAAAGTCATGTATCCAGTCCTGGGTACATATAGCAGGGACTTAGCTGTGTTCTGTGTGACCCCAAGGGGTACAGTGGGACCAATCAGTGGGAGATAGAAAGAAACAGATTTTAGCTCAATATTAGGTGGGGTCTTTAAAAACTCATGGCTGCCCAGGTTGGAGTAGGCTGCACACAGAGGCAGAGCTTCCAACGACAAGGGTCCTCACAGCAGAGGAAGGTCAGCTGCTTGACAAGAACATCAGAGAGAAATTTCAAGCTGTGGCCTCTCTGGCCTCCAAAATCCCTTCCAACTAGGGATTATCTAATCCTTTGATTAGTGAATCTCCTTCAAGTTGTCTACTTCACCAACTTAAGAAGGAAATGAACTCCCCGGTGCTGAGACCAGGTAAGAGCGTGTCCAAGTCCAGCCTGTAACCGCAACACGGCTGGGAGTTTCACTAACTCCCTGGGTTTCTGTCCAAATCATGAGCCGTTGTTTTCCTTTCTGAGAACATTATTGCCATTACTCACTGTATTTTTGATCATTATAAGTTGGATCTTATTATGGCTGGCACACTGTGACTTCTTGCTTCTTAGAAAAAGGCCTGAAAAGTCTCGGAAAGTGGATTAAAGCCACTTTCATTAATCATCATTTTCACAATGAAGCATAAATAGACTTGACAAATATTGACTAAATTTAAGATTAAAAAATCTATGCACGTGTTTTGGTTATTGCTGTCATTGTTATTATTATTATACATGGGGGACACGGTTCTAGAAGAAGAAAAGAAAATCCGTTGCTTTCTGAGATCTTCCACATCAACCTCCCAGGCTGGAAAGGTGATCTCTGCTCCACCTTCATGGACCTGGTCTCTGAAACCACAGCTTGAGGGATCGAAGCTCCACTGTAAAGACCCACCATTGATGCCAATTCTAGGGCCAGGAACCAACAGGAAATGGGTATACTGGTCATGCTCAGTAAACCCACTTCCCTACAGACTCACCCCTCTTACGTATTGGAAAACTTTGAGCTTCTTTCATACCATAGTTTGGCCTTGACCTTTCTAGCATTTAGCCTCCCTACAATGGAGTCTATGTATCTCCACACCCTCAGTGCAGGCCCCTAATTATAGCCATCCGTTAAGCTGTCAGGAAGAAATCCCAAACTCAATCACTTCTTTATCAGACTCCAGCTGCCAATGGGGTCAAGTTAGGCGTCAAGTCTGACCTGCCCAGAGCCCTTGTCATGTGCTGGTCCCTATGCTCACTGGGGCCTTTGTGACTAGGCAGGCCAGACAGCCACCTGGTTGCCCCCAGCTAAGTTCCCTCTCCCACTGCCTTGCCCAGACATAGCCAAGCCAAGAGAGGCAATGGGGCTGACAATGTAGGGCCTTCTCTTTGGCTTTGTCTTCGGGGAATTTTTCACACAGGAGTTATACAGGGTTATCAGAGTCCTAAATTGGAAAAGGAGACTCTACTAAACAGGGAGGAATCTGGTGTCAGGGGAAAAATTCCCTCAGTTTGGACCCACTCTCAGAGATTGTAGAATCATAGAATTTTATTGCTGCCAAGGAACTTAGCGATCCTCTGCCTAACCTTTATTTTACAGATCAGTGCAAATGTGGCCGAGGGACTTTGGTTTTACTTTTATTGCTGAATCTGGTTTTCTTGAGTTTCAGGTGAGTTTCATTTTAAAGTGAGCTCCATCACAATGAGAGGCTCAGGGATTTTCACATGTGGCCTCACATTATCCTCTAGTTGTTTCATGCAAATATGTTTTCTCTCCCATACAAGATCATAAACTTTCTCAAGAACAGTTTATTCCTTCTCTATTCCCCATAGAAAAGTACTAGCAAAGAACGTAATTGAACGTATTTGCTGAGCATTAGTGCACATTCTTTACTCATTTTTCTGTTTGAGTGTGTTTCTATGTGTCTGTATCTCCCTAGATAGATTATAACACTATGTACAAGTTAAAATAGAACCACCAAATTTTATTGCTAGTCCTATTACCCCATTTAAAGATGAGAACACTGAGATACAGAGAAGTGAAGTTACTTGCATAAGATCACTCAACTAGTACGTAATTTAAACTCAGATCCACTTACTGCTCAGTCAGTGTTCTCCCCACAGTACCCAGTTACCTACTAGTTATAACATATTAATAGGTAAATGCTATTAATTTATCTATTAGAGATAATAGAAGAGCACAAAGGCAACAGGACATCAGAACAGACGAGGTGAGTCAGCCCTTAGCGGAAACGTTATCCTTGTTATTAGTAATGCCCTAAATAGGAAGGGCTGTTAGAGCTGACAAAGATAAACCTGGCTAACAGGATCTTGTGTACCTTCCAGGCAACCAAAACCAAAAACAAGTCTATGCCCCACATATGCATTTTTACTTACACAAGAGAAATTTTGCTATACACGTTGCTCCACACTTAGCTTTTTTCACTTAATGATGTTACTTAGGGATCTTTCTATATCAGCGCATGCAGATCTACTTCATGCATTTTAAAAGGCACTTATGATTACACATACCATAGCTCATTTAACGAGTCCCCTACTGATGGACAATTGTTTTCAGATTTATGCAAAGACATGTGTTTTTAACAATCTCCTTTGGAGAGTTTTAAGTAACTAAGTTGACATCAGATCTGGCATTTTGTAATTACCAATAGTCTTATACCCTTATTTTAGCAGATGATAAAACTAAAGTTCAAAGAAGTTTGGGAGCTTCAACCATTAGGGGCAAAACCAGAACCAGAACCCAGTGTTCCTGAGTCCTCTTCTACTATTCATTCCACTGCACCTGGGCCACTTAGGGGCACTGGGCACGCTTGCTTTGGCTAATTTGTAGAAGAAGTCAATAGCCATCGCCAGCCTCATCTCTGGGGAACACCCAATATCTGGCCCAACAGAATCTTTGTTAAAATAACTGATTCATTGAAAGATTCTCATCATGGTTTAAATTTTACTAGCCCAAAGATCATTGAGTTAAACTTCTCATTTCAGAGGATGAACTGGAAGCGCCTTGAATAAAGATGTAATTCAATAAAAACTTAATACTCTCGTAAAATTGAATATTCTCCGGTTCCCCAATGAACTCCAAAACTTATTAGATTTCTTCTGCAGATGATGTGAGATGGGTTGTTTTACCTAAACTAACCCCATTATGCCTTTAAAAACGCCTTGTGATTTAAACGTTTGCATTTCTTTTATCCTGCAAATGTACAAAAGAGCAAGCACAGTGTTTCTGAGAAAGAGAGAACTGGTGGAGGGAGTTATCACGAAGGGAATTTTAGGACGGACATTCAAGAATCAGGAACAAAAAGCAGACTGAGGCAGCACACGTTTAGCTCACGGATGCTCCCGGGCAGTGGCTCCTATCTGCAAATCGCCACGTGAGATGTTCATCTCAGAATGAGGAAAAGGGAGCAATTAGGATAATAACAAGGGTAAGAATCTGACAGCTACACTAACTTTTCAGACTAAGTGCTTATTGCTTGTTTGTTGTAAAGAAACAAATAGAATTTCTTTATTAAACAGCAAAATCCAAAGTTTCCAATTGGGTTTCACCAATGAAAATCATCATAGCTACCGTGCGTTGAGCACCTGCACTGCAGGCATCGTCCTCGGTGCTTAACATAACCACACTTACACAGTCAGAGCAATCTAAGGGACCAAAAAGAATCCTCGGGAGCTTCTAGATATCAATTTCTTAATAACTTCCGAACAATTACCATGTGCCCACAGGGTGTGTCCTACCGCAGTCTTAGTTTTGGGGGAGATCTAAAGCTGATGTCTACCCCGCACCACCTCTCAGTACCAGTACAGACACTGGGAACTTTTCTTTCTACGCCACTTCCAACCCCATGGTGGTCCAGGCCCCTACTCTCTGTTTACCCATGTCCTTAGCCCTTAAAAGTAGGATTATATGGGCTAGTTTGAAAAGAGAGGAGCAAACTTTCAGGGCTTCATTGGTGAAGCTGGGTACCTGAGGGGTACTGTACATATTAAACCAATTTGCTGTTTTCCTGTTTAACTTGAGGGGTGACTCAGTGGTCTCGAGGATTTGTGAGCTTGTTTTCCAGAGTGTTTGTGAGTTGTTTTGCAGAAGAAAGAGAATGCCTTGGGAAGGTTGCGATCACTGGATGGCCAGCCCTTAGCAGCCCATGAAACCCACAGGTCATATTGCCCAGGGGCTTATCGGGAGTGACCCCTTGTTTCCCTGAGGCTCCTCCTGCCACATCCCTTAGCTCCAGAAAACCCCCCTGCTCTCTGTTCTGGGGGAGGTGGATTTGAGTGAACCCAGGCTCCCACCTACTCGTTTGGGCCAATTCAAATAAATCTTTCTCCAACTCCAAGCACCAGTGTGGCAGCGTTTGGCTTGCTGGGCATCAGGCACACAAATCTGAGATTAAGAAGTTCGGTATCAATGGTCGCCCACCTTTCCTTCTGGATGATCAAGAGGAAACAAGAAGGTCATCTAACATGGCTTCTCGGGCCAGGAGATGTGTGCTGTAATCAAAGGGCAGTAGGATCCTGGCTCAATTCTTGTGTGACTTCCCAGGGCCGCAAAGATGGAGGTGCCAGGCTAAGGCTGGCCAGTTTCTTGATGCTAACCCTAGCCTTGTTCTTGTGGTTCCTCCTGGCCTGGTCTCTCATTTTGAGAGACCCCTCTCCCTAGGTAAGTCCCCTCTGTTTTTCCCCCGTCTCAGCTGATCTTCATGGAGCAGATTTTATCTAATCTTTAAGGTGTTGTTTTTGGTCCTTGTTTATTCTCTCTTTCCAATCTGTTGTTAAGTTTGCACCTTTAGTCACTCCTTTTTTCCAAGTGAGTTTTAAGATTGTTCGCTCTCCTGTGAATCCAAAAGGACAGTTTTAGAAGACCTGGAATTCCACTGTACTCTGTATTTGACTGTGTTAATGCTCAGATTTAAAGAAAAAAAGATTACTGGGAACAAATACCATATCTGTTACTGTGTGCAAATAGTTCCCAGCTGTGGATCCTCCATGATCCTCTCTGTATTACACCTCGGGACTCAGAAACGGGACTTTCTGTTTCAATAAAATAACTTAAGACATGCTCAGTGCCCATGGAAATAATTGTCCCCGTACTCGTCAGGATTTTTCTGCTTGCTTCTGTGGCTTTTCTTTTAAGCTGAAAGATCTTACCTCTGTTCTTTCTCTTTGAATAAATTGTTCAAGTGGAAATATTCTACCTTTCTCTCTTAGCACTTTTTCATCTCTGCCCCTTAATATATTTTGGAAAACATAATATTCTGTCACTTTATGGCTCCTTTCATCTAGTTTCTTCCAATCAAAGCTATGATTTCCTGGTAATTTAAGCTCAAGAAAAGAATATACACCTCCCCACATTTTCTTGCTCCTAGAGCAGGGGTCAGCAAACTTTTCCTGCAAAGGGCCGGATAGTAAGGATTTTAGGCTTTGCTGGCCATACAGTCTCTGTCACAATTACTTTACTCTGCCCTGTAGTGTGAAAGGTGCCACAGAAAAATATGTAAACAAATGGACATGGCTGTGTTCCAATAAAACTTTATTTACAAAAACTAATGGTGGGCAATAGTTTACTCACCCCTGTCTAGATGATGAGGAGGAGGAAGAAGAAGAGGATATTGATCATCAACTACAACTCACATTGATTGCTTTCTCTATACAAAATACAGTGCTATGTTTTCCACCAGTATTATTTAATCTCCATAATTTCATAGGTTAGGTATAGTTATTGTACCCATTTTATAATTGAAGACACTAAGCTTTAAAGAGGCTACACAATTTTCCCACAAACAACTAGTAAATGATGGAGCCAGAAACTTGGAATCTAACACTAAAGCTCATGCTTTCTCTTGCTAAATTATGCCATAAAGCATACACATTCACTGTTTAAAGATTTTTGGTCAATTTCTCTTATAAATTAATTTTCAACACAATGGGAAAGCTTAGTAAAAACACCATAGAAAGATTGAACACAATTTTAATTTGCTTAATCCAAGTAGACTTTGGGCTATTGAGATATTTAGTTAAACACACATTCGTTATGCCCTATTATGAGCCTCAAATTACTATAGTGATTTGAGGAGGAAAATATTAGACTATAGTTGCCTTACTCCAGACACACTTAGAATCTTGAGGGAAACTTTTCCTCCCCTTTCTTCTCTTAGAGTCCCTCTTGGGTTTAAGAAAGCAGACCCACAGCTGTCATTGCTTAAAGAAGGCAACCAAAATTTATTTGCAATTGTCTACAGCCACAAATGTGTTTGCCTTTCCAACTTCCTATGATTAATGTTTTCACATGGATTATTTTTGTTCCTTGTATTATAGTGATATAAGCAGTTTCTAGGAAATTTCAAGTGATCCTACAAAAAAATCTTTTCCAAAGATTTAATGACCCAAGTCCTGACAACCTTTCCCAGAACATGTTAGCCTAGATGTTTACCGCTAAATATCCAAGTCAAGCAAGCGTCCTAAACTCTCTAACCCAGTGTCTCCAGTTGTCTTTAGAAAGAGCCTCTCCTCTCAACTCCTCTTTCCACACAGCCGCACTCGTACAACTACAGGAGTTTTTGTGTTCTGCTGGGGTAGGCTACTCAGTACACAATCGCATAAGGAAAGGTTCAAGTCCCTCCTCTCATAAAGCTAATGGCTCTTAATAGTTTATACTTCTTTGAGTTCTAGAAAAGATTCTCTCTACTGTCACCCATAAAATTTCCTCTCTCCTTTACCAAATAAATGCCTTTTAAATTTCCTTCCCCTCCAAATACATCTGTTTAATTGTTATTATGCCTCATTTGCACTAAATCCAAATGGAAACCAGCCTGTGGTGGTGCTTTTCCCTAAAGTTCAAACCTCACACAGCTGTTCATCATGAGCTATCTCCAGCTCCCAACAGCTGCCCAGCGTTTATGTTACATTAGTGATGTTCTCTAGTTGCAGAGCCCAGAGAGCTTGCTGTTCAGCCAAAAGTAATCCTAAGGGAAGAGAGTCAGAATGAATGGCTGCACTTTATGTACAGGGTTGCTGGGCACCTCGTTTGTATTGCATTTCCCATATAGGAGCTAATGCAAACCAGTGCAGAGTCACCAGTCAGCCCCACAGCTATTGGAGAATCCTGATCCCCTGCTTTCTCAACATTCAGAAAATCACCCAGAAAAGCTAAGGAATTTCCTCTGGGATTGAGGTATATATCTCTGATTATGAGCCCCTAGGAAACTAGGAAAATAAGGGGACAACTCAAATAATAGCAGTGACTTGGAAAAGCATGGGATTCACTTCTGTATTATTATGGGAGATAATGGTATAATTATGGTATTATTATGCTTTCTGTATTATTATGGAGACTTTGTTAAATGGATGAAATTAAACAAAGATAAAGGAGAGAAGGGAAAGAGAGAGGAGGAAGAAAAGAGATTCTACATTTATACTCTTGAGTTTTGTTTGGTGGAACAATACACAAACATATATATGAGGCCGTAGCTTGACTGCCATGCTGTGAACACCCTTGACCCTGCCCAACGCACGTTAGCATCTCCAGTTGTCACAGAACAACACTTTAGCCAGCTCACACACACCCTTGACCAATGGCAGAGTCCACGGCTGCCATATCCACTCGATAATACCTCAGAAATAGACAGGAGCCCGCTGACCCAGGATATGCAGCTCAGAGGAGGAGTTGGGGGAGAAGTTAGTGCCCTCGAGGGCAACTCTTCACAATTAATAAATACTTTGGCTTCCCAGCCTTCCCGTGGGAAATTCCTGGGGGTGGATGATTCTGAATGCTCCTCAGGAAGTCCAACAGAACTGAGTCCCCAATGTCCACAGCAGCAGCACTGATGCAACATTCTTACATTGACTTTTCCTTCTGTTCGTCACTCTCTCTCATCCCTCATTTCTGCAACTTAGAATCATCTCCCAAATAAGTTTCCTGCATAAATGCTCGTGTCTCAGGCTCTGCTTTCAGGAAAAGTGAGTCTTTTCACAGCTACCTGTCCAGAATAAGACATGCTTTGTACCAGCTATGGCAAAATCACCACCTGGTCCAGTTATACCGGGATAGAGTTGTTTGATGTTTGAGAGTAGTGGTTGGGATTGGAAGAGCTGGCCTTCCCAAAGCCTCTGTTTAATATGCTCTTTCTTCATAGCTTGTTGCTCCTGAGAAGTATAAACACTGCTCGTGGGAGAAACTCATCTGGTATAACATATACGAGGGGACCTAGACTTTGACCCTCTTGTCTGCCTTCCTTCTGGTCCGTCAAGGGTATCCAGCAGCCAGGGGCTGTGAAAAGGAGTCATAAAAATGATAATGGAGAATTACTTCAGCAAAATAAGTGGCAGATTAGGAAGCTCCAAGCCCTTGTTTCCTCATGGAAACATCAAAAAAATAACCAAAATTTGGATAAAATAACCTTGTATGAGCTATGGGAAAACAGTCAAAGGTCTATAGCAACCAAACAAACACCCAATTAAGAAAATGCCACATTAAAAACAATAGAAAATGTTGTAGTACTTTTGTTTGCTTTTCTCCAGCCTCTCCCTGGTGTGACGTGGTCTTGGTTTGGAGCACACAGCACTTCCGAGTCCCCTCCTGCGAACTGGAGGGAGCAGAGCAGACCTTATTTGCAATGTTCTAACCTATCTGGGGGCTGCTTGAAGGACGGGTCTCTTTTGCCTAAGTTGAATCTGAGGCAGAGAGAAGTCATGAGTGCTACTCGGGAAAGTCACAGGTAAACTACAGAATTGCAGATGTCTGGAGCAAGACATTACAGGTGGAGACACTCAATACACCATTTAAGGCCCCAAGTAGAAACTCAGGTGAGACTTTTGGTGCATTTAAGACATTTATAAGCAGCTGTGTATATGGGGAAATTGAAAAGCCACACACAGGCCCAGACAAGACACATGCTCAGAAAAGAGCAGAGAAGACCTTAAGCTTTCTCCTTGGGCTGATCCAGAGGCTCAGAGCATGCCTGGCTAATTACTAGAGGACTTCCCCAGCACAGAGCCTGTCTGCCAAAACTGGAAGATGTGGTTGTTTTTTCAAATCCTCGGTTTTCAACAAAAGAAAATCAGAAGCATACAAAGAAACAGTAAAACATGGCTCATTCAAGAGAAGACAATAAAATAGCATAACAATCCCTGAAGAAACACAAGCATTGGATACAAGACAAAGACTTTAAAACAATTGTCTTCTTCTTTTTCTTTTGCTAGGTTAACCAGTGAGAAAATTACTGGTTCCATGAGTTACTGATTAACTCCCAGAGAGACATGTAAATAAGATGTGCGTCTATGAGGAATTTCTTTGATCCTTAAAGTATTGCAAGCAAGATTCTTTTTGGACAATGCTCCATAAAGAAAATTAGTTATTAGCTTATTCATTTTTTTCACTCATTTACTCACTCCTGACGGGTTCTGAGTTGGGCATCTAGGTTACAATGGAGAACCAAGTAGATAGAGTTTATGCCCTCAGGCCCTTGGGAGTACTGTTCATTTTCTTCTTCTTGGCAGAAAAGTTTGAAAAGCATTGTCACCTGATACATGACTTCCTTCTAAAACAAGCATGCTGGCTTCAAGTTCTTCCTTAAAGGAAATAAATGACTGGAGGAGAAAAAATCAGATGCAATACTTCATCCTTATTTGGAATAATTAAAGTGGAAGAAAGTTTCTATTGGTGCAAAGTCTGATTTATAGTACAACTTTTAGAGAACTGTAATTTCTTTCACGTAGATATAATGGATTAACTGCTAAAAGAATATGGGTAGGTAGATGTCCTGCAATATCTGTGATGAATAGGTATCTTATTAAGATATTTTTGTGTGTTAAAGTAATATATGTACTATATAGAAAGTATTGAAAATATAGAAGAGTATAAAGAAACAAAGTATATGATTCTAGTACTCAGAGACAACTGCTTTTAATATGGGTCCACATCCCTTATCTGATTCGTGGGACCATTTGTGTTTTGGAATTCAGAATTTCTCAGATGTTAGTAAGGTTATCCAATGTGTGTACCAAAGATTTGATTTGATTTGATATTGGATATAATTGACATAAAACATCATATTAGTTTCAAGCATATGACATAATGATTTGATGTATGTATATATTGCAAAATTATTACCACAATAACTCTCATTAACAGCCATCACCACGCGTAGTCATAAACATTTTTCCTATGATGAGGACTTTTAAGATCTACTCTTTTAGCAACTTTCAAATATACAACACAGTATTATTAACTGTAATAACCATGCTGTACATTACATCTCCAGGACTTATTTGTTTTATAACTAGAAGTTTGTACTCTTGACCACCTTCACCTATTTCACCCAACCTCCACTTCCTGCCTCTGGCAACCACCAGTCTGTTCTTTGTATCTATGAAAAAACAGTTGTCTTAAATTTTCTCAAAGAACTAAAGGAAAACGCGAACAAAGAACTAAGGGAAATCAGGAAAACCATATATGAACAAAATGAGAATATCAATATAGTGATAGAAATTATATAAAGGAAATAAACAGAAACTCCAGAGCTGAAAAATACAATAACTGAACTGAAGAAATTAACTAGAGGAAGGGCCAGTCTGGTGGCATAATGGTTAAGTTCATGTGCTCTGCTTTGGCAGCCCAGGGTTCACAGGTTTGGATCCGGGGCATGGACCTAGCACTGCTTGTCAAGCCATGCTGTGGCAGCATCCCACATAAAACAGAGGAAGATTGGCACAGATGTTAGCTCAGCGACAATCTTCCTCACAAAAAATTTTTTAAAAAATTAACTAGAGGAGTTCCACAACAGACTTGAACAGGAAGATGAAAGAATCAATGAACTTGAAGACAGGACATTTGTAATTATTGAGTCTGAGGAGCAGAAAACAAAAAAAAGAATCAAGAAAAGTGAACAGAGCCTAAGGTACTTACAGAACACCATTAAGCAGATCAATGTATGCATTACTGAAGTCCCAGAAGTAGAAGAGAGAAAGGGTCAGAGAGCTTATTTGAAGATAGAATGGCTGAAAACTTCTCAAATTTAAGGAAAGACATGAATCTACAAATTCAAGAAACTCAATGAATTTCAAGTAGAATAAAATCATAAAGATCCACACTATAAGACACATTCTAGTCAAACTATTGAAAGACAACTACAAAGGCAAAGAGAGAATCTTGAGAGCAACAAGGGAAAAGCGACTCATCATGTAAAAGTGTTTCTCAGTAAGATTATCATCCAATTTCTCATCAGAGACCTTGAAGGCCAGAAGGCAATGGAATGATATATTTAGAGTACTGAAAGAAAAAAAACTGTCAAGTGATAATTCTGTATCCAGCAACATTGCCCTTCACAAATGAGGGAGAAATTAAGACATTCTCAAATAAGCAAAAACTGAGGGAATTCATTACCACTGGTTGTGCCCTACAAGAAATGCTAAAGGGAGTCCTTCAGGTTGAAATGCAAGGATGCCATAAAGTAACTAAAGACCCTAGGAAGACACAGATCTCTTGTGAAGGGAAATACATGGACAAATATAAAAGCCAGTATTATTCTAATTTTGTTTTATAATTCCACTTTTTATTTTTCACAGGATTTAAAAGTCAAATGCATAAAAATAATTATAAATCTATGTTAATGGATACACAATATATAAATATTAATTTGTGACCTCAATAACATAAAGTTGGGGGTGATGGAGTTGTAAAGGAGTATAGTTTTTGTATGTAATTGAAGTAAGGTTGGTATCAATTAAAAATAGATTGTTAAAACTTTACAATCATTATAATGTAATCCCTGTGGCAACCACAAAGAAAATAGCTATAGAATACACACAAAAGGAAATGAAAAGGGAATCAAAACATATCACTACAAAAAATCAACTAAACACAAAAGAAGACAGTAATAGAGGAAATGAGGGAGAAAAAAGCTACAAAACATACAGAAGACAAAGAACAAAATAGCATAAGCAAATGCTTCCCTAGTGCTAATTATTTTAAATGTAAATGGTTTAAATTCCCCAACCAAAAGACATAGATTGGCAGAATGGACAAAAAAGCATGATCCAACTATATGCTGCCTACGTGAAATTCACTTTAGATCTAAGGACGCACATAGATTGAAAGTGAAAGAATGGATAAAGATATTCCATGCAAATAGTAACTGCAAGAGAATTGAGGTGACTACCCTAATACCAGACAAAATATACTTTAAGTCAAAAACTGTTACAAGAGACAAAGAAGGACATTATATATTGATAAAAGGGTCAATTCATCAAGAAGATACAACAAGTATAAACATATATGCACCAGGAATCAGAGTTCCAAAATATATGAAGCAAACATTGACAGAATTGAAGGGGAAAACAGAGTCTACAATAATAGTAGAAGACGTCAATACCCCACTTTCAATAACTGACAAGACAACCAGACAGAAGATCAATAAGGAAACAGAGGACTTGAATGAACCTGGAGACCAACTGGACCTTAAGATATTTACAGAGCACCCACCCAACAACAGCACAGTACACATTCTTTTCAACTGCGCATGGAACACTCTCCAGGATAGGCCATATGTCAGGCCACAAAACAAATCTTAACAAATTTAAGAAGATTGAAATTGTACAAATTATCTTTTCCAACCACAGTGGAATGAAACTAGAAATCAATAGCAGAAGGAAAACTGGAGAATTCACAAATATGTGGAAATTAAACAACACAATCTTAAACAACCAATGGGTCAAAGAATAGATCACGAGGGAAATTAGAAAATACCTTGAGACAAATGAAAATAAAAACACAACATACCAAAACTTACAAGATGCAGTGAAAGCAGTGCTAAGAGAAAAATTTATAGCTGTAAATGCTTACATTTAAAAAGAAGAAAGATCTCAAATCAACAACCTAACTTGATACCTTAAGTATGTAGAAAAAGGAAAATGAAAATGGCGGACAGTTTATGCTCCAAGGCCTCAAAGAGTCCATGCTTCCCCTATGGTATGACCCACTTTGCTTCAACAATCCCCTCAGTGGTTGAATGTCGGTAGCTCCAAACTTTCTCCAGCCCACACTTCCAGCATTTTGCAGGATATTTCCACATAAGTGTCATGTTCTATATATCCAAAACTGAACTCTGCACCTTCTCTGTGAAACTTGCTTTGCCTCTCGTGGCTCAAATCCCAAGCCTGAAAAGTCTTCTCTGGTTCCTTCCTCTCCCTCACCATCCCCCACCCACTACCCTACATCAAATTGGGTCAATGTCTCCACTGCATCAGTCTTCTTTCTATTATAAAATCACTGCTCCCATTCTGGCCCTTAGGGCTTTTCACATGGAGACTGAAATCACTTCTAACTGAGTTCCCTGCTTCCTGCTTCTTTCCTGTGTGTATTAAGTGTTAAGAACATGAGTTCCACAGTGAAAAATCAAGATCTGAATCCTGCTTCTATTGATTGCTGGCAGTTTGAACTTGGGCAGGTCACCTAAATTATCTGTGCCTCATTTTACTCATCTGTAAAATGGACTCTAATTGGCCCTATCTTGTGGATTGAAATGAGGATGAAATGAATTAATTCATATAAAGCAGTTAGAACAGTGTTTCAATATAGCAGATATTCAATAAAGGTTGGCTATTATTATTACGTTTTGCCATGAGTTATGTTTCTATACCATTGTTCTGATAAAGTCATTCCATGACCAAAAATAGTTCCCATTGCTTGCAGAATAAAGTCTTGATTCCTTAACTTTAAGCTCAAGCCTACCTTTCTGGCCTTAATTCTCACTATGTTCCTCCCAGACAGTATATGCTCCAGCCATTCTTGTCTGTTTGATGTTCATAAAATATGTTCTGCACATGTCTGCCTCATAAGCCATGCTCAGGTTGGTCTCTTCGTCTATAATCTTTCTCCGTCACCATAGGACAAGCTTTAGCTCTATTTCAAAGTTCAGGTCAAATGTCATCCCCTCTTCTCCCTCCCAGATTACAGTGATCATAGTTAATTTCCCCCTCCTCCGTACTCATACTTTGTTCTTTTGTTATAGCAATTACCACAATCTTCTTTGTCCTGCAGTTACTTGTGCATCCTAATCCTGTGTCTGCCACAGTCCTTAAAGGCAACTATCTTTTCCAATTCTTGTTTATATGCCCCAAGACCCACAGTGTCTAGCATAGTCACACCTTACTTTCCACATTCAGTGACTCTTACATCCAACATTCAATCACTGGATGCTGAATCCGTATGGACTTACTTTTTATTTCCCCAGGGCTGTAATTGTAGGACATGGATTGAGAGAGAAGAAGAAGGGTCAGTATTGACAATAAACCCTTCATAAAATGGGAAAGGACTTTCCTTTTCCCTTTATACCTGATAAACCTTAAAGAGAGGGATAGCTTGGAGTTCTATTGTAGGACCACAATATTGATCACTACATCTGAGCCTGTGCATTGGGGAACCCTGGTTTTGTCTCAAAAGACTGAAAGTGACCAAAGAAGCCGATAGTGAAGAAGCGTATTGCTGCTCATGGATTTTGGAAGTTACCCTCTGATTTGCCTTAACTTAGCAGTACTCAGAGCAAAAAGGGAAATCTTACCAATCGCTTTCAACTCAGCTTCACTTTTTTACAAAGCTAGGTAGAGTTAACTGGATTCATTCTGAGTACAAAAAGAATGGGCAGCAGTGTGTCCCTTTTTCCCTTTATCTCCTTAATTTCAGACTATTGTTGAGCACCTTCTGTGGGTCAGACTCTGTCCAGGGCTTTGGAAATAACAAGATGAATATCATTTTATTGTCCTCAAGGACATGTCAGTTTCATAAAGGGGAATTCAGTTTATATAAACAAACAGCTAACAAGTGATTAGTCT
Organism: Equus quagga; assembly: GCF_021613505.1. Lineage (NCBI taxonomy): Eukaryota > Metazoa > Chordata > Mammalia > Perissodactyla > Equidae > Equus > Equus quagga. The sequence goes on along the minus strand of NC_060280.1, from coordinate 79,079,212 downwards.
GATGATAGAAGCTTGTATAAGATGTTACAAGGACGCAGAGGAGAAACTGATGGAATGTTCTTGGGGGGGGGTCAAGGCTGGTGGGTAGGGAAGGTCTTAGAATAGGTGACGTCTGAACTGAGTCTTAAAGGATTAATTGGACTTAAGTAGATCAGAGGGATGGCATATGAAAGAAAGGACAGAGCAACGCCTGGACTTGGCACCGTTTAAAGGAACTTGAGCTAATTCTGATGACTCATGGTTTTATAACAGCTTCAAACGCATTCTTACCGTAACGGCCCTGTGAGACAGGGAGTATTATCATCCCCATTTTACAGATGAAGGAGAAAAGAAGCTAAGTTATCTGCCCAAGGTTACATTGCTACTCAGAGACAGCACTCACAAGTTCCACCCAGGAGGAGGGGTGTGTGTATCTGCTCTCAAGCCTATCCTCAGAGCAAAAAGAGAAACCTTTCGACACTGAAACCAAACAACTCTGCTGAAATATTGCATTTCCTCTCGTGAACCAAAACAAACTCAGACCTGAAGGTACGGGTGGGCCACCACTGCTCCCTACCCCCAGGCCTTGACAGGACACGGTCTCTAGTTTCTAAGGGGAAAAGAAATGCTTCTAAACAAGACTGTAAAGGCATCTTAAGACAACAAATCACTCACAAAAAAACGGAACTTTCTGATGAGTTAAGTGTAAATGAATCAGAAACATACGGATTCAATCTGCTTTAAAGGGCCCAGTGGAGTTCTGAGTGAAGGGCAAAACGCTTGGAGGAGATTATATTTGGGGATATTTCCAAACCCAGGGCCATTAGTTCTTGCCTGGCCCAGAGCGAGGCTGGTATATGGATCTCCAAGGAAACCAGCAGGACAAGATCCTCGGAGAGCTGTGAGGGTCGCTTTATCCCAAATCCTCAAGCCCAAATTTTCAAAGCAGCATGCCTCCTGGAAACATCTTTCTGAACACTCGTTCTGGCCAAGGACTGTGACACCAGGTCCAGCCCACAATTCCTCCTTAGAAACTCAACGTCTACAAGTCCAACAGGGTGTAGAGGCTGAACTGAAACCCCGCATCTCTTCCAAAGATTCTCTCCCCTTGGATTGAATCCTTCGACTATGAACAATGTTCAGGCCATGGCCTTGGACAATGAAGTAACAACCATAGTCTTCTTTGGCAGCATCCGATGGGAAATGAATATGCACAGAAATATTGAACACATTCAACTAAACAGGAAGCAATATAAGAAAAAGAAAAAGATCCAGACTCATCAGTCTGGTTGGGTTAATCAGCCGTGAAAATAAACACAAGCCAGCAGGCCTCGAGCCCAAGGAGCCCAGGCTGGTTTAATAGAAACCAGGTAACGAGCAGGTGTGTTTCACTGGCGTGATCTTCTTTGGTGCCTCTGCTCCGTGCCTCTTCCGGGGTCCCACGTGGGTGAAAGGTCAACCGCTAGGGAATGTGGGAGCTCAGAGCCCACTCAGCGTTTGCTAGGCCTGCGTATTTTTACCCACCAAGTGTCCTCTTCCAGATGAGAACCCAGCCTGCTCTGTGTGGCTGATTTCTCTCTCACTCACAGTGGCGTTGCTATGGAAACAGGTCTTTCTGTCTACCGCTGATTGAATCAAGTTGGGGGTGAGGGGAGACCAAAAAAAATAAGCATGTGGAACAGTATTCTCCCCAAATGCTGCCTTAAATTGAAAGCATCTGTTCTCGCAGTCCCGCCTGCCCCTCCCCAGGCCACACCCAGGCAGCTGCAGCGGCAGCAGCAGGGGCACCGCCCTCCCTCACTGCCCAGTGGAACGGCTGCAGTAAGGTGATATGCTGAGAAGAAATTCACTTCTGAGCTGCTTTCGTCCAGCTCCCCCTGCACCCTTGTCCTCAGCTTTCACACTCAGCTTGGGCCTCCCTGGAAACCCTGTCTGGGCCTCTGAGTCACTTCCCCCCAGTGCCACAGATAACACAGGAAGCTCTGGGTGGGGCTGGTTGGGGGGCTGGGGAGCTGGGTCTCACGAGCATTTCTATAACCCTGGAAGTCCCCATTGTCACCCCTTGCCCAGGACAGGCCTTCTTCTCCCTTGTCGATGCCTGAAATCACTCATCTTAGAGATTTATTTCTTCAGCTTAAGACTTTAAGATTAAGGCAAATAACTGAGGTGAGACCAAAAATGAGCATCTTAACATGAAGAAAGGATGGAAGATGCGAGGGAAGCTGTGGTAACAGGGTCGCAGGGCTTGGGGTGGCACTGTGGAGTAACAGGCGGGGATGGGAGGAGGGAGGCTGAGAACCTTGGAGACACCCTGCATTCACCTCCCAGACCCCCACCCCCACCCCCAGCCGTTCTGGAACTGAAACAGGAAGGGCTCTGGAGGCCTGGCAGCCCCCCTGCTCCTCCCCACGATGCCAGCAGGGATGGCACTGTCAGCCCCATCGAGCAGTACCTGCTGCGTGGCCACTGTGTGCAGGCTCAGCTCTGGACACTGGGCACAGCAGTGGAAGGGCAGGGGCTGTGGGGAGACAGACACTGTTCAGAGGGATTCAGGAGCTGTGTGAGGCATGGGACCAGAAGAGACAAGAGGCGTCCCTGTCATCCCTTCCCCGGCCCCGCAGCTGGAAGGCAGAGCCCCAGGGCTCTCTATCTCCACATCCTTCTCCAGCTGGTCCTGCCTTTGCAGGGAGGGCCAAGCTGTCCGAAGAACCTCTTCAGATGCAGTGCTGAGCCCACCAGACCACAGAGCCTGAGGGGCTGCTGGGGGTAGATGGCCAGGCTGCCCATAGCCTTCCTTAGCCGTGCCTCCGTTTCCACATCTGTTGCCGCAGCACCAAGAGTCTGTTGCACAGAGCAGGGAGGCCAGCTCCGGGAAAGCACGCTGTTTGGCTGTGTTGTTCCTTGCACAGATGGCCTGGACTTTGGCTGAATTCGGCCCAGCCTCCCATGGGAGAGATGCTTCTAGAATCCAGTTATGCCTTCCCCCAGCACCCTGGAATCTCCAAATCTGCAGGATTGAGCCAGTGCCTTTGGCCCTAGTACGCTGTTGGTCAGTGTTCTTAGCCGGCCCGTGAATGGACAGAGAAGGTGACCAGGAAAGAGATAAAGTAGAAGAAAGGGCAATGGTGCAAATGAGGGGCTGGGACTCAGTGGTGGGCTTCTTGCCCAGCTTAATTGTTTCATCCTCAGAATGACTCCTAACAGCTGGGCCAGCGATCATCCTGCTCGTGTTCCACAGGCGGCTCAGGGCTGAGGGAAGCCAAGGGACTTGGCAGAGGAGTGGCGAGGCCAGCGCCCGCACCATGGGGAGCTCAGCGCAGGGAGAAGGGGCAGGGAGGCCTGGCACGCCCCCGACCCCTTTGTCACGATTCTTATCATGGGCCCTTTGAGGAGGGGGGGCCTCCGCGGGGCGTCCTCCCCTCCACGTGAGTGCAGGATGGTCACTCTCGGGCCCTTCCCTGGACACCTAGCCTATGATTTCCTGTCAGCTTCAGCCAGCTTTTTCAGGTGGCCAGAGCACTTGGCCAGCAAGGCTGAGGGCTAACTACGAACTCCCAAGCGGACTTACCTGAGCTGCATTCTGGTCCAAGGCCCCAGGCAGCTGCTCCGACCCTGACAAACTGTCTGGTCACAAGAGAAGCCAGGCATCGTGATGCAGCACCCCGGGCATCTACAGGCCACCAACTGCAAAGAACTGCGCCCGTCAGCCCCCGAGCGCGGAGCTGCGGAAGGAACCGGCTGGTGCTGGCTGGCCGCCTCCAGGAGAGCCTTTGACACCTGGGCTCGTTTCCTCGGAGCTGTCCTGGTTACATGATGTAAATAACTTTAAAACTCCCCAATGCGTAAAAAAGTTGGGGAGTTTTAAGGTAAAGTAAGTGCTAAAGGTAAGGGTAAAGTTAAGTGCTAGAGATAAGGGGCCCGAAATAAGAACTTAGCCTTCTTACAGTATAAGTCGATTTGAATTTCAGCCGTTCGTTCAACCAACTCCTATTGTGTGCTTAATAGTAATAGCAAATGTGCCAGACACTGTTCTAGTTGCTTATCATCTCATTTAATCCTCACAACAATCTTGTAAGGCAGGCACTATTATTACGTCCATTTAACAGAAGAGCACACTGAGGCACAGAGAGGGCGATGGACCTGCCCGAGCCGCAAGGCTAAATGGCCGAGCAGGGACTCTGAGCCAGGCAGCCTGAGTCCAGGCTGCACCCTCTTGACCATTGTGCTAGTCTGTCTACTATGAGCAAAGTACCATGCTGGGTTACGTGAGGGAATTCAAATAAATATATGATGTGGTCACTGCCCTCGGGGAATTCACCATTGCCAAGGCTTAAGCAGTCTTTCCAGACTGGCCTGGACACATCTCCTGCCCAAACTGGATTCCTTAACCTCTGCATACGTCTTCGAGTGTTTGAACTTCAGTGCAGTTGCTAGACCGTGCTCAGCCCCTCTCCTTTCCCCGCACGTCAAACCCCGACAGCTCCTGAGATTCTACCTGTGAGCCTCAACCTGTTCCAGACAGGCCAGCCGGAGCGCCTGCCTTCCCTGACCACTGCTCTGAAGCAACAGAAGAATTCAACGGTACCTTGCCAAGCTTCATGACAAAGCTTGTGTGGAGGCCAGAGGATGCAGCTGGGTCAGGCCTGCTGCCTGGGCTGCAGCCCCAGCCCAACATAAGCCGGGTCAAACAGCAGAGTAACGAGCCTCCCCGCGCCACCTGAGCCCGCCCGGCCCAGCTGCGCTGGCCAGGTCACCTTTGGCTGCCCACTTGCAAATAGGTCATTGGGTATTTGAGAGGCTTTCTGACTACACTCACCTGTGGGTCTGGGGGACAGTGCTTGGTGTTTGCTCCGAGATCCAGTCCATCTGGGCCCAGGGGCTATGATGTGTGTGATAAGTTAGCAAAAGTCAACGTGAGGATTCATCCAGAGCCTGAGGGTTAAGGCTGCAGGGCTAGGAGCCTGACACCAGGGGGCCGGAGACACGCCCAGAGGGCCCACAAGGTACAAGATTCCTTCCGGAGCATTGAGCCCACTCCTGAGGGCGATGGGAGACCAAGCAGTTTGTTGACCAACAGCTGGATCTCCTCCTGGGGAACTGTTGAAAAACAGCTGCGCTTTGGAGATAGAGCTGGAGAAGATGTTCTGTCAGCCTCGCTGCTCACCTGTGGCTCTGGAGTCACTGAGAGTCTTGCTAAAGGGCCAGTGTTTCTCCTTTTCCATGGGGGAACCTCCATCCCGGGGGTTCCAGGCGTCGGGGTGCATACGTGCCTTGTGAGTAGCTGTAACAGCACCTCGACTCTGGACCAATGCAGTGGTTTGAGCACCTTGGGGCATAATGTGCCTGAGAAGGAGGGGCGTGACAAGTCAAAGGTGACAGTCAGGGCGCCATTTCTTTCCTGCAGTCTGGCTTGGTTTTGGAAGCCTCCAGGGCAGAGAGAGTCTATCCCAGGGGGAGGCCAGCCTGTCCTGGGCAAGGCTGCGCTGGCGTGAACTGTGGCCATCCGGAGCTAGAGCCACCGCCAGCGTCAGACTCCAGAGGAAAGAGCACCATGGCCCGTTCCTTCCTCCCTGCCCTGCTATGCAGCGCCCATCCCTGCCCTCACAAGAAGAGGCCTAGCCTCTGGGGAGCTGCAGGGGTTCTGGCAAATTCCAGGAGGTGGCAGCCGTGAGTAGGATCTGGCCCAGCACACAGGACTAGAGACAAGCACCGTACCAAAAGGCTGCCTAGGAGAGTTGGCGATCAGAGTCATCGGCCATGGCGAGCCCCGAGAGACAGCACACCCGTGGTGCCCGGAGATGCCTTCTTCGGAGGGGCCCAGAGGCTGCGTTCCAGAGTGGCCGTACATGGCTCAGCCAACTTCCAGAAAAGCAGGCCGGATGCTGGGCTCCAGAGTCAGCCCCCTGCTGTTATCACTGCCCTCCCAGGATGGCCTGGGCTTGCCCCTGGAGACCCAAAGGGCAGCCCCCGATTCCCTGAGTAATTTCAGCTTCTCTCTGAGCCAGGAGCCTTTCCTCAAGGGCAGGTTGCACAAGTCTCGTTGCAACTCACCCACTGGCCTTTAATTCCTGCCTCTTCAAACCGAGAAAGAGAATGCGAATTAATGAAGACCTCAGAGTACCTTCCACAAATGAACAATAAACCAGGGACACGGACAGTCTGTGCTTTTATGGGACCTGAGAAGCTGGTGCCTTTTCCCTGTTTATAAGGCCCTGGCCCTTGTTTGCACAGTTACTCTGAGGAAACGCTCAAGTGAAAGAGGCCCTGGGATGGTTTTTCTGAGGCAGCAAAGAAGGAAAAGGCCTTGGGAACTTTTTTGCCCACTCCACAGAAAACCGTATGTGAAGGGAACCCCAAAACTGAAAATAAGTGGCAGTGGTTTTTAAAACAAAGTTGCTCAGTGTTTCACAGAGTTTCAAAGTGTTGCATTAGAAGGGACATTGGAAATCATGTGGGCACACCTTCTACCCAGCAGCCATCTCTTCTGCAACATGACCAGAAGGGGCTGCAGATGCTGTTTGTCTGCCTCCAGGGACGGGGAACTCATTCCCCCAAGGGGCAGCTCACGCATTTCTGGACAGCTCTGTTTTAGATAATTTTTCCTTACATTATGCCAAAATTAACTTTCCTATAGCTTCCAGCCAGGATTGCAAACTGTGTTCTCTGGAATCACTATAAATACCTCCACCCTTTCCCCCCGTGACGTCCTTCAGATCTCTGAAGACAGCTGGCGCATGCCATGCCCACTCATGCCTTCTCTTCTCCAGGCTGGATTCATTGGTTTGTCAAGCAACCTGACTTAATAAGCCGTTAGCTGCCTGGATCTTTTCCATTTAAGGGTAGTTTTTGGCAGGTCGTGGTTACTGTAGCCCCCCCTTCCCCAGCCGCATCCATCCCCACCTTCTGTTGTGCCCCACGGTAGTTGTGTTTAGGAACAAGCACTCTTTCCAACTGGCAGCTCGGCGCAGCCTCCATCGGAGCACGAGGGCAGAGTTAGATTCCGGAGTAGAGTGACTCACCCGGAGTGCCTTTCCTTAGAGAGGCAAAGAGGACCTAATGCTCCTAAAGGAGAGGAATATGCCTGTCTTCTGTTCTGCTGTGTCCCCAGCAGCTGGCACCTGACAGATGCTCCTATTTTCTGATGCATGAATGCACAAAGAAATGAAGGAAAGCCAGCTGGGATCAGGTGCAGAGAGAGAGCAACACTCCGGCAGACTGGAAAATCTTTACCTCAAATGTCCTGAATCCCCTGCCCGGTCCCAGAGCCCCTGCAGATCCGACACACTGGGCTCCAAGGCTAAGTTCTGCCCGCAGCTATGCACACCACCCCCCTTCCATCCTTCATCACTCCGCTAAATTACCATCACCTCCTTCTCCCTGCACCCACACCGACCTCTTCCTGTTTCCTCACTTCTCTCCCCAAGTTCACAATCCACAGGCCTTGTCTATAAAGGTCCCAGGATGTTCCTCTCGGACACATATTCCAAAGAGAGCCAAGCAAGAAGGAAAAATGGCAGAAGACTTTGTATGGATTTGGGGACACCAGCTGGTATCCTTTGGCCTTGGATAATTTGGGAAGGACCCCAAGCAAGTGCTCATTGCCCTGGCTGTGTGGACAGAAATCTCAACGTTGGGGGCTGCCTGGGCTGAGGCCGTGTGCACAGAGCTCTCTCGGACCGAGGCCCGTTCACAGGCATCCTAGGCCACGTTATTGAACAGCACAAGATGCAACTGATCTGTAAGTGGACAGTTTCATTTTTTACATTTCCTCTCTGGAGTAAAAAGAGAAGCAACTCTGGCTGTCGGTAACATATGGACTCCTCCGCAAGCCTCAGGACTGAGTCTATCTACACATGGAAAATAACTCCCCCGGCTCCCGGCTCCCCCCCCACCTCTGGAGATAAACTATAATAAAGTATTAACAACTGGCTCTGCTCTCTGACAGATAAGGGATGACTTTCTTTAAAAGACCTCTGTGCTCTGTTGCTGCCAAAGCCATTTAAACTGCAATCATTAGTGACTTCTCTGCCTAGAACGTGGGCCAAGGCAGATTTCTGTGGGAGAGGCTCCTCAGTCATGTGCTCTTGGTGGGGAGCAGCTGTCTGAAGCCGGGGTGCAGGAGCAGGAGGGAGGTGCTTCATCCAACCTGGGCCAGCGGGGAACTTGGGCTTGGCTTTGGCCCCTGGTGTGCCCCGCTGGGAGGTGCCCGACAGGACGGTGGGGTAGGGGAAGCAGACAGATGGGATGGACAACTCCCCTTCCCCAAGCAGCCCGAGGGGAAGTTGCTCACGTGCTCTTGTAGGGATAACGGAAGCGCGTTTACAGAGACGGAGAGCTGAACTGGGGCCTGAAATATTCTGACGACCTTGGGGAAAGCGGCTGGGGAAGAGAAGGAATGTTCAGTGACAGCTGAGTTCTTTTCTGTTCCCTTTCCAGTCCTTCAGATTGCTGGAAGCACTTGGGATGCTGAAACTTAAAGCAGTAGGAAGCTTGTGGAAGTGTGTGTGAAAAGGTCAGGGAAAAGAGAACAGAGAGAGGACGAGGCTGAGGAAAAGGAGGGACAGGACACGGGGAGAGAGAGCAAGAGAGCGCCGAGACAAAGGAGAGTGAGGGGACAGAAAAGAAGGATGGGGTGTCTTGAGGGGCGAGAGCTTGAAACCAGGAGTGAGTAGAGAAGAAAGGGACTGATTTCCTTCTTTTTAATGGCTGAATAATGCTCCATTGTAAGTATAGACCACATTTTCCTTATCACTCATCTGCTGATGGACATTGGGTACCATTTGTGACAACATGGATGAACCTGGAGGACATTATGCTCAGTGAAATAAGCCCATCACAGAAGGACACATACTCCTCTCACATGAGGCATCTCAAATAGTCCAGCTCACAGAAGCAGAGAGGAGAACAGTGGTTACCCAGGGCCAGCAGGAGGAGGAAATGGGAAGTTGTTCAATTTGGTAGAAGGTCTCAGTTATGCAAGATGAATTAGTTCTAGAGATGCTCTGCACAGTATAGGGCTTAGAGTCAACAGTATTGTATTGTACAGTTAAAAAGTTGTTGAGAGGGGCCAGCCCAGTGGCGCAGCGGTTAAGTTTGCATGTTCTGCTTTGGCGGCTGGGGTTGGCCTGTTCAGATCCTGGGTGCAGACATGGCACTGCTTGGCAAGCCATGCTGTGGTAGGCATCCCACGTATAAAGTAGAGGAAGATGGGCATGGGTGTTAGCTCAGGGCCAGTCTTCCTCAGCAAAAAGAGGAGGATTGGCAGCAGATGTTAGCTCAGGGCTAATCTTCCTCAAAAAAAAATAAAACGGTGCAAAAAAAAGAAAAAAATTTTGTTGAGAGAATAGATCTCATGTTAAGTGTGTTTACTGCACCCACAAAACAATCAAACAAAGAAAGGGACACCAGGACACTTTGGAGGTGACAGGGACATCTGTTACCTCAATACTGTGGTTATTGTTTCACGGGTGTGTGCAATGTCCAAATTCACCAAACTGTACATTAAATACATTAAGTATGTGCCATTTATTGTACATCAATTATACCTCAACAAAGCTGTTTTAAAAGAAGAAGAAATGGACTGTGATTCAGGAAGGCAGGCCGAGTCTTTTGAGAGAAAAGTTAAAAATTGGCAGCTCTTCCTGAACCCATGAAACTCAGACACATTCCTGGATGTAATTTTTCCAAATGAGAAAACTGTCCCTTTTTTTTTTTGTCTTAGTTGCCAGAATGTTTAAAAGCCAAATTTATTGCCTAAGTTTTGCGATCCGTTCCAATCAGGTGACTGAAACATCTACCTCTGTGTCTTTGAGAGGGTGCTGGGAGCTGTATCCTCAGACGCCTCGCCCTGCGCAGCATTGCAGGCTTTTGGCCGGCGCAAGCCCTGTGGGCAGTGGGTGCAGCATAAATCTTGAATAAAGGGCAAAACATACACTCAAAGAACCAGGGAAATAAGCTCTCCCAACCCATCTCGTCTCAGGAAGAGAATACTACATGTCCCACGAAAGCAAGAGGCGGCTTGACAAGGAAGCGACCCGGGAGCAGAGGAAGCCTGGGAAAGGCGGGGATCCGACAGGAGCAGTCTTTCAGACATACAGTAACCAGAAAGATCAATCAACCAGTTAGGATATTTGCAGTTGTCTTATTACTTTGATTTATTTTTAATTACCTAATATATTTAGCTAGTAACACAAGAACCAGTTTTTATGGTATAAATTTTCAAAGGTCCCAAAGGGCATGCAGTGAGAAGTAAGTGATTCTCCCAGCCTTTTCCTCCAACTACAGTCCCCCTCGCCCCACCCCAGGCAAATGCTGACATCAGTTCCTTATGCCTGAAGGGAGATCATGTGGCTTTCGAAGACACTTGACAAGGGACGCTGGCCCATCCTAGACATGGGGTTAGAACGTCTCCTCTATGGAAGTGATACTTGAGCGAAAAGGTGAAGGACAAATAGGAATTAGTGAAAGAACCCTAGTCAAAGAAGGAATTGCATATGTAAAGGCCCTGTGGTCACTGTAGCACAGCACTTTTGATGAAATGGCAAGCAGGGAGGGTGGCCCAATTGCGGAGAGTGAGGTGAAGGGTAGGAGGAGAAGAGGCAGAAGCAGTGCGCAGAGCTGGGCAAAGGCCATATGAAGATGGTGATCTTTAAGCCTTGACGGTTGAGAGGGTATATGAGACAGATCCATTCTACATTTTAAAAACACAATCACTGTAGCTTCTGTGCAGAGAAGAGCAAGGAGCCAGTACTGATGAGGCTAGAGCAGTTAGGAGGTTGTACAGGAAAGCTTGGGTGCCCTGCCCCATACCTGTTCAGCATCTCATTTGAGTCCGGCTATGGCGATGGCAGATGCTCCCACTTGGGCTTTACCTCACCTCACACTAACAGCCCCAACCTCAAGTATGTCCTTGCCCAGGGCTTCTCCAGAGACACCAAGGCCGGTGGAAACTGTGGGTGCACGTACAAGTACGATCTGGGAGTTCACGCTTCCAGGAGCAACCCTCAGCTCGTGGAGACCAGGAGCCAGTGGGTAAATGCTCCTCCCGGGCAGCCCGCAGGACACACTCCTCAAAAGTCCCAGATGCGTCCTAGGTGCACACAGTGGGGACCTGACTAGTACACTCTTACACGACTTTCCTTCTCCTCCCACCCTGCCTGTCCCTCACTTCTGATCCCTGGGATTACCTGTTAAATAAACGACCAGCATGGAAGTCCTAGTAGGCTCTGCTTTCTGGGTGTATCCCAAGGCGGATGGAGGCAATTGCAGTTGTCTGGGCAAGAAATGATAGGAGCTTAGACTACAGTGGTGGCCATAGAAATGGGCAGATTTGAAAGATATTTAGAAGGTTAAATGAAGAGTCTGAGGCCATGTTCTCCAAAGCCGCTCTCTTTTATACTCCCCTCGACACTCAGTGCAGCCAGTCCAGGCTCACAGCTTGAGCTAAGTCTGGGATGGAGGAGGTGTGCCCATGTTTGACAGCTGTGCAAATGCCTACCATATATGGAGGTAGAACTCAACAGCCATTGCAAAACAGGTTACAGGAGGTAAAGATGGTATTTCCAGGCAGTCCTTAACTGAGTCGAATTTAAAATGAGGCCTTTGGCATATGTCCCAGGCATGAGTGTCTCCTTCAGGCAAGATCTCATACCCAGGACGACGGAAGTAGCAGTAATAACAGGAGGAGGCGTGGTGACAGCTGTTCTGTACTGAGCCACGCACATGTCTGCTCACACCAACCCTGAGAGGGAGGTATCCTAACCCCTATTTTTCAGCTGAAGAAACGGAGACTCAGAGACGTGCAGTAATCTTCCCAGGGTCGCTGAGTAGGAAGTGACGGAGCAAGGACTCACGCCTTTGTCCAAATGGCTCCAAAGGCCATGCCTTTAACAACTCTCTCCTTTTAAATGTCCCTGTGCTCCAAAGTGCGGAGCGAGCCAGGGAGAGCCCAGCCTTCTCTGTTTATGCTGGATTGTTGCGTTACCTGATTGTCAATTCGATCCTGCTGGGAGGTAGGTGAGGCTCGAGGTGACACTGGTGTGCTGCGGCGGTAATCATAGCGCAATATAGGAACGTATCAAAGCAACACATTGTGCACGTTAAATTTACACAATGTTATATGTCAATTATAGCTCAATAAAATAAGTAATTAATTTTTTAAAAAAGACGACATTTGGGGGCCGGCCTGGTGGCGCAGCAGTTAAGTTCGCACATTCTGCTTTGGCTTTGCTGGTTCGGATCCTGGACACGGACCTACGCACCATTTGTCAAGCCATGCTGTGGCAGGAGTCCCACATATAAAGTGGAGGAAGATGGGCACAGATGTTAGCTCAGGGCCAGTCTTCCTCAGCAAAAAGAGGAGGATTGGCAGCGGATGTTAGCTCAGGACTGATCTTCCTCAAAAAAAAAAAAAGGAAAAAAAGATGACATTTGGTGGAAGTGGGGAATAGAGATGCCAGTGAGTGTGGCCTTGGTGTGCTGGATGGATTAGAGACAGCACTGGATGCCTCTCATTTATTTATTTAACAAACAACTTACGTCGACTCATTAAATCCTTATAACAACTCCATGATGTAGGTTCTGCTATTATCCCCCTTTTATAGGTGAGGAAACTGAGGCAAAATAAAATGGCTTAATAACTTGTCCAGGGAGAGAGAGTGAAGAAGTAGAAGAGCTGGGGTTTTAACCCAGGCGTTCCAAAATCTGTGTTCTTAACTCACGGTCCTGTCATGCTCCTCCTTCACCGATTCACTCTGCGAACGCTCTGGGTGCTTACTCCGTGTCAGGGTGTACTTAGACGCTGTGGGAGCAGGCAAAGTACAAAAATGAATCAAGCATGAATTCAACTCTCAAGAAACTTATTCTCCCGTAGACGGTAAGCATTTCCATAAGCGATTGTGAGAAAATACAGAAAGTAACAGATGTCTAATGAAAAATAGATAAAATACCATGGGGATTCAAAAAAGGAGAGAGATTCCAAGATGGGGAAATGTGACCAGTTGGCTCTTCAGTTTGTTTTTGCTGCGTAACGAACCACTCCAAAACTGAGTGGCTCAGAAGACGCCTATTTCTTATTTCTCACAGTTCTGTGGTAGCCAGGCGGCTCTTCCATTTGGGGTCGGCTCAGTATGCTGGGTGGCCTGGGATGGCCTCACACACCTGTCTGGGATGGCTGGGACAGTGGGGACTTCTCTCTGTATGACGTGTTGTCCTCCAGGTGCATAGTCTGGCCTCACTCTCCTGGGGGAAAAAATGAGTTTCCTAGCAGCAGGAGAGAGAAAGCCCTGACGCACAGACACTCTTCCAGCCCCTCCCTGAGTCACATTTGCTAATGTTCCATTGGCCAAAACGAGCCAGGTGGTCCAGCCTGAGATTCAAGAGGTGGAGAAGGAAACTCCACCCTTTGATGGGAAGAGCCGCAATACCACATCGCAAGCAGACATCCTTGGTGGGAGGGAGGGATATGTCGTCTTTTTGTCTTTTTTTTCTCATTAGGATCAGAGAAAGCTTTGCGGAAAGGATGGGCCTTGAAAGATGACTAGGGCTGGGGAATGTGGCAGTTTTCCCATATCTGGAGGAAAAAAACAGAGGCAAGAGAGCTTCAGGGTCCACAAGGACTGGCAGGTGCTTCACTTGGCTAGAAGGAAGGCTGGAAGAGTACACTGGAACTGAACCGTGGAGGGGATGGAGTGATGTCTTTAAGATCTTGGTATCCAATGGCTGGCTAAGAGGCTGATCTCTGATTGCAGAGCACAGCGCCTCCAAGAGGAGCTGCTCCACCGACTCGCCTGGCTGCCGCGGGAGCACCTTTCTCTTATTCCTGCAGAGTCCGCCCTATCCTGGCCTGAGGGGCAGGCAAAAGATCTATGGTAGCCGGTCTATAGACTGCCAAAGCTCTGTGGTGGCCTGTCCTGAAAAGGTGAGTTGGGATGGTGGTAAAGGGCTGGGGCATCTGGGAGACTGTGGCACTAGTGGCAGAGGTGAATGAAGGGCTCATGGAAGTTAAGTCAAAGCTGGAGCACCCAAAGCCGTGTTCAAATTGGCCATGTGGCTGCTGAGGGTGAGGAAGCCAGCTAGTAGAGAGAGGAGAAGGAGCACATGACAAGGGAGAAATAGACACAAGGAGAGAAGACAGGTCCCTGGAGCAGGCTCAGGTCCTGATGACTTTCCCATTCATATTACAAGTAATTCTTTTTCTCTTCAGGCTTTGAATGAGCCTGTCCCTCCATCAAGTGATGGGTGGTCTGTCCTGTATCAGGTGTCGGGTGGTCCTGTCCTGCATCAGGTGACGGACAGTTCTGTCCCTGCCTGAGGTGCTGGGTGGACTGTCCTGCGTCAAGTGATGGATAGTTCTGTTCCTGTGTCAGGGGCTGAGTGATTCTCTCCCTTGAGTCCCTGGCTAGAACATTGGTTGGAATAAAACTTTGAAAAGAGGCAGAGCAACCAGAGATGGAAGTCTATCTTGGGCAGGTTGCAAAGCAGGCTTGAATCCCAGATAGGGTGGTATTCAAGACTGGAGTTGTTCTTAAAATGAGTTACAGGTATTCTTTCTCTATCTCTTCTGGCAACTAGATATACCATAAAGTGAAAACTGAAGCCATCACATTTTCAGAAACATTCTACGGTTAGGTGAAGTCTTGAAAGTTTAAAGAATGTTAGTTTGAAGTCTATTTCTTTAGGTATTATTTCTTTCAAATATTTTATCAGTTCTTGCTCCAGTTGTTAAAGAAACCCGAAGCCATTCCCTTCTGCATCATTCCTTTTGGGAACATTTACAGAGCACTTCTCAGCAGTGGCCCAGGAAAATGTACTTCCCTGGAAACCAGAAGTTACACAATCATCCTTGCCCTCCAGAGCCCCAGGGGGTGCAGAAATCCCTGTTATAATTAAAGTCCTATTATGCTGCTTTTATGGAACCTCCTTTGCTGTAAAGGAGGTCCAGCCCACCTGCCAGAGCACAGAGTGACACAGACACAATGTGATATGTCAACCATTCATGCTCCTCTTTTATGAGACCAACTTTTATAACTTTGTAGTCACCCCACTGACAGTCTATAAAACTTGGCTTACTGGAAACAGATACATCAACCATGAGATATCACTTGTCAGAGACTGATCCAGCCTATCCTGGACATGAGCCTGTCCTTAGAAAGAAAGCCATTAGGAATGAGAGCCTGAGTTTCATCTAAAAATGTGTAGGCACCTGTCCTGGGTCACCTTAGACATCGCTCCTTGTGAAAAACACTGCTGTTGAGTCTTATTACAATTGACATGATATTTATGGGCAATGTATCATGGCCTGGCTGTTTATGAATCTTATTCCAGTAGAATTCAGAGTTCACTAATCCAGCCAAATATTATTCTCAAAAGCATTTTCTAGTCTATTTGTGGCAACAGAAATGTCTCGTCTTTTGGGAACCCAGCATTCTGGCATCAGGGGCCAGCTTCCACTTCAAAGGCAGCATTCCAAGCAGATGCCTCTTTGGGCTTGAGCACCAGTGGGAGGAGTCCCACACACCCAGTTTTCACGCAAAGTCTGCTCCACCCCATCTCTGTCTTACCTTCCGTAGGTGCTCAGAAGCCACTTCTGTCCCCAGATTGCTCTCCTTAGGCACAAATGGGACTTTGAGGTCCATCGATGGAAAGGGCTTGGTGAGTCTCCTGTTGCCACAGCTTTGTTCTCTTTCAGGATGTGTCTGGGATTTGTGCATGACCCTCTTCCCTCAATATCCAGGCGTTCAGCTGCAGATGAGAAGCAACTCAGTGAAGTTTCATGATGCAGGCACAGCCGGAAAACCTGTCTCCATGGCAACCCTAGGTTACCTCACCCAACAACATTCAGATGTTACTGACCACAGAAGCATTTTTTCAAACGTGGAGCAAGCATCAGCTATGTCTACATAGCCAAGAGTGTTTTTTTGATGTTATATCCCTCTGTTCAGAGTTCTTGAGATCACGTCATATGTTAGGGGAGCATTTTGTGTGTAGACGGCGTCTCCCCCGTGCTCGGCCTCCGCACATGGAGATTGCTTTCCTACAAAAATAAGAGCAGTTCTTCTAGGGAGACAGTGTCATTATTCATCTCTGCTCTAGTCACTGCCTGTTGCCAGAGTCGTTTTAGTGTTTTGGATCCAGGATTCCTATTTTCCCACAGCCTCAGCAAGCTCTGGCCCACTCAGCACTTGATTGGGGTTGTTGGTGGGACACCCAGGTGTTCGGGGTGGAGTGGGAGGGACCACTGCCATGGTGACCTTCCACCCCTCCAGACTGGAATCATTAACTCAGGGTGCACACGTGGTCAGCACTTCTCCCCCATTAGCCTGCTGGTGATTAGCATTATTGGGAGTGACGTCTTCTGTCCCTCTGCAGCTCCCCAAAGAGCTAACTTAATTGTTGAGAAACGTTGGAGAGAAACAATGTCATTCCTCTACATCATGGTTCTCAGCACCGGGGAAAGGAGCGATTTTCTCCCCCAGGAACATTTGGCAATGTCCAGAAATCTTTTTGGTTGTCGTGACTGGGAGAGGGGTGCTAGCGGTATCCCGTGGATAGAGGCAGGGGTGCTACATGGGACAGGGCTCCCCCAACACTAAACGATCCAGCTCAGCATGTCACTAGTGCTGAGGTTGACTGGAAGTCCAGCAAGATGTGAATTCACAGCAGTTCAGATCTCTATTATTATCAACTGAAGGGCAAGCAATGGATTACTTATTAACCGGATGAATAAGTGTCTCTAAGTGCAGTCACTAGAGAATTCCAGCATACAGAAGTGCTTTCTTGTGATGGGGAGAATTTGCAGTGTATGCTAATCCCTTCTGGAAAGCCTTTCCTTCTCTGAATTATGATCTCAGTCTATGTTGTCTCTCACTGCCTCTCTATTGTTAAAATTCCTTTCTGCACAATTCATATGAACATAAATCCTTCCTTTAAGCTCTAACCAGTTAGACTTACAGAAAAGTAGATTCTTCATTTAAAAGCAATATGCATTCCCAATCTCTTTCTCCCTCTCTCTCTCTCTGTGTGTGTGTGTGTGTGTGTGTGTGTGTGTGTGTGTGGAACTCTCAGGACAGGTGGAAATAGGGAATGGATGAAGCGACCTTCAGGAGCCCAGCTCACGGCCACGTCTGTAATCTATTGTTTATGCTTAATTGGGATTTCTTTGCTATCACTAGTCTTCTAGTCATGTATCCTAGAATTATTACTTAAAATGTGATTCATATGCTGTATAAATATGGCCAAAACTTTTATGTTTTCCTCACCGATGGAAATAGGAAGAAGCATGAGAGGAGTTTAGCTCCTGAGATCCACCAGCATTTAAGCCAGCAACAGACATCACACCAGACAAGTTCTCAAAGTAAATATCTCCAATCTCCATGGCTGGCTTTCTCACCAAGGCTGTTTTTCTTCCAAAGCACGAGTGGCTAAGTCATATCAAGGCAAACTTAGGTCAAGATTACAAATATGCAGTACCTCTGATTGTCACACCCACTTGCTCACTCCCATGAGGGAGGATGATATAAGGCTAAAGGAAGAAACTTGCTTAGTGGGCTCTCACTCAAGGCAGAGTGGGCTGGGCCAAGCAATTACCGGTTTAGGGTTCCATGTCAACAAGATGGCGGTTCTCTGTAAAGTACCACCTATTGGAGAGGATGATCTAGAGTGTGCCATAGAATTTCTGCTCCAGATCAGTTGTTGCTTTTAAGATGTTAAAGCAAAAAAAAAAAAAAAAAGCACTGTAGAAGCTGATATAGATGCATTAACCAGTTAGGCATATAGGGAGAGGAAGATGATCTCAAGAAGCCACTGTAGCTGAAGGCCACCTCACAGTGGAAATTTCAAAACAAAGATCGTATTAGTGGACTTTAAATTGCAAGGATGCTTCATGCTCAGATTACCTCTGGGGATGAGGATTATTGTGTGGCTAGAGCATAGGAAGTCCTCTAAGCATCTGTACGACTCGCTAGGATTAAGCACTGGCACACCTGAGATGAGCAGAGGGCTTCATGGGGAGCTGGAAGCATAGCCCACTGATGTGTGCGGCAGAGTCTGGCCCTGACCTTCTCTGCGTGTACCGCACGTTTTCACTGGCCGAGAGAGAGTGTGATTGGTTTATTTCATCAATTTAAGAATTTGTTGCTTGACTCAACCGTGACCCAGGCAACAGCGTTGGTCTCACTCAACTCCCCTTCCCACCAGCCACTTCCTGCAGAAAGAACCACCTGGGTCATGTTCCTTTGGGGGAGCCAAGCGTGGGGCAGGCCCTCGGTGCTTCGTGGACTTCTCTCTAGGGCAGCGTCCAGTTTAATGTGTTCACCACTCAAGTCCCTCATTCCCAACCCATTGGATACTCTGCAGCCTAGGTCTGGAAGAATAGAGCCCATTTTTAACAGAGGGAGACCCTTCTTGCGTTTCCTTGCAGAGCCTGTCAGCAACTTTGCTGCACAAGGCCCTGGAGGAGCTGAGCTGGCCCTTCTGTTAAGGAAAGCCAGCAAATCAAATCCATACAGATGTTCTTCTGAGAGCTGTTCTGAGCGGGGCTCCGGGGTTTAGCCCTGCCTGGTATCACATAGCATGAGGGAGGTAGGGAATTCTTCTTGGGGAGCAGGAAGTATATTACATGAAATCAAAATGTAAGTGTGTTCTTTTTGGATTATGCAATGTTTTTCCCTTCTATTTTTCTTTATATAACCTTATCGCTTAGCTCCTTTCTTTCCCCTCCGCCTTTCTTGGCTCCCAAGCTAGCTCTGGTTCTGCAGGATAGACTCAGCTCTCTGGGCACTCTGAGTGCCGTGGTTTCTAGCCCTCTCCACTCCAGTATCACTGAAGTGTCACCAAGGGCTTCACTGACCTCATTGTCTTATCCGTTGCAGAAATCCTACTCCATCTAGACTTTCAGATCTTAAGAGAGCTCTGACTTAAAACCAAAAGGCCAGAGAGAGTGCGGAGCATAGTCCCCAGGCGCCAACATGACCTCCCTTTATCGCCTGACTCCCACTCCTTTGATGGCCAGCATCGCTTCCCTCTCGCTCTGTTTTCCTTCTCAGCTGACCTCCTTCCATACAAGGACCTGCCTGCAGACAAGCATCTGATACACCTTAGAGGGTGAAATAGACTCCCCACACCTAGTATTTCTTCAATAGCATACAAGGCACTACATTTCATAATTTGAGACGAAACTTTAAATGCAAGTACCCCTGGGAAAGGAACACTGAAGTGAATTCACAGTTAGGCAGGAACGGCTCATGGTCTCCCCTCAAAGCAGTGATTTTGTGTGTGGTTGCTTGCACGCCTGTTTGGGTTAGCTTTGGGTTCCTGTTGGGAGAAGGGTTGAGGGGTGGGATGAGAGAAGAGCCAAGGAGCCCTGGATGTTTAAAAAGGGGGCCGACAGGGAGACTAGGCTCTTTTTCTCACGATGTTGGTGAAGTCTCCTCTGCTTACCCTCTTCCTTCCTGACCGTCTCCTGGTTCATCTCCTGAGTCAGCCTTACCTGAGCTGCCGCCACTCATCGTGCACAAACACAGCCCCCCTGGGGTAGAGGTGGCTTTCCCCCCACGACCCCCATGCATTCTCTGTCCATTCTTTAGTTCCAGACAAAGCGACTCTCCCCAGAAACTGAGAAATGAGCCTGTGTCCCAGAAGACAAGGGTTTTGCTTCATTAACCAAGAAATCTTGAAAGCAACAAAAGTAGAAGGAACACAAGTGAAGAAAGGCTGAGCCTTAGGATAGGGGAAATGAAAGACAGAGTAAGAATCTGTTGAAAACTCAAATTTGTTAAAGTGTGCTAAATGGGATTAAACAGTGGCACTGGGCATCTTTGTGCCAGTCCTGGCCCATTTGCCAACTCATGCATTCCTCCCCATCTGCTCTGTCTCTCAGGGCCACCCCGCAGGCTGTATTTCTCAGACTCCTGTGGCAGCTGGGTTCTGGCTGGATTTGGCCATAGGGGCACGGCAGGAGTCAGGAGGACAGGCGGAGAGGAAGAAGCGGGTCTCTCTCCCTCACTCTCTGCCTTATGCAATTTGTATGTCAGCAGTGCTTAAGGTTGCACCAAAAAAAAAAAAAAAAAAAATAGTAAAATAAAATTATCACAAAAGAAAGTACAGCTTAAGTACCACTCACCTCATGTGACTGGCCACCCTATGTGTGCCCTTCAGTCCTAAGGCAAGCTTCGTGAGGGAGCTGCTGCTGCCCGCTTCAGAGAATTTAGCGTTTCAATGACTTTGCTTCTTCTTATGATGCTCCTGGACCAGGTGTGTATAACCTTCAGACTGTTTTAAAATGAGGCCCAGACTTATTTGTCCTGCTTTCATACTTCTATTTGCTGGTTTGTACTCATCAATCCACTCATAACAAAGCAGTCCTTTTATTACTCTATAAAGAAAAAATTACAATTTCCAAATTTGCTGCACTGTTAAATACTACTTGGAATCTAAACAATTGAATGCCTCTGTTATTACGATTAGCTCCTGGGGGTCTGGACTCCAGTTTGGATGTTGTAAGAAATGTGGCAAGGAATTTGGGGTACAAATCTCAGTTCCTAACTCCCCCATCTAAACTCTCAATCCAACATTTTGTTCTATTGTGTTTTATTTTATTTTGAAACATTAAAGTAGTTTTGTACTCTAAACAGCAGACTTACTGTGTGTTATGTTAAAGATAATTTTTCAGAGCAGGGCTTCTGGAGAGAAGAAAGGAGGAAGCGAGGATGCAGAACGTCATCCCATCCATCTCTCCATCTCCTGTGTCTTTTCTGTGCCTCTGGTCCCATTCTGCCCCAGAATTGTCCACAGGCCAGACTATAAGCTAGGGAGTCAGATTTGGGGAAATTCACAATGTCACTCCAACCCTCCACTTGTCTCTTCCAGCCTTGGTTTTTTTCTGAAAACAAACGTGTCCAGTGAGATAAGAAGAAAACCAGGAAAGTGGGTTGGCTCAGAGGTCAAGGGTCTTTCAAAAAGGAGCTCTCTTGCTTAAAAAATAAAAGTATTCTTAAAACGGATTTTCCCTTGAGTGCCATCTCTCTCATTTCTGTTACCACCAAGTTCCCTGACAGAGCAGCCAGCCTACTGAGCCCTCAGGACGCTGGCTCCTCCCCTGCCCTGGCATTCTGACTCCCACCCACCCAACGGAATCGCTCTGCCGAAGGTCGCCTCCCACTTTCTGGTAATTAAATTCCAGAAACATCTCAGTCTTCATCTTCCGGATGCAACTGCAGGATTTGACACATCGTTTGTCTCTGTCCTTCCTTTCTACATTTTGTCACTCTCTGCATCTAATCAGGGGCCAAAGTCTGTCAAAGTCTTTTGCAAGTGTCCCTCCTCCTTCCTTATTCCTGTTGGCGCTATGGAGAGCAAATCATTAGGGGATCGAGCCAAAGTGCTGCCGTAGCCTTTGACTAGTTCCATGTAGAGTTGTGCTTCTGTTCGCACCACCTGAGACGCCTGTGAGGGATTAGCATTCATAAATCAGACCTATGATAAAGCCACTGCCCTGCTCAAAAATCCTCAATAAACTCTCCATCGTTCACAGAATACAATTAGAGCAAGCAAACCTGGCACCCGAGGTCTCCACAATCTGCATTTACTGCCATATTCCATCACATGTCTGAACCCTGGCTCTCCACGGCTTCCTGACAAGGCCCTGGACTCTCCCATCTCCACGTGCTCGCTCATGCTCTTCTCCTCCCGTCTCTGCTTTCAAGTCCTAACGAAAATCCAGCCTCCTCCACGCAGCCCCTCTTGAACCCCTTCAACTGAGTGTGATTGCTTCCTTCTTAAAGACACTTCGAAAAATTCCCCCTTCATATTTTCAGTTATGCTTATAAACTTTCAATGTAAAAGAAAATTTTTAAAGTACAGCTTAAGTCCCCCTTGACAGGCCCCCAACTCCAGTCCCCTTCTGCTGCATTTATGTACATAGAGGTGCATCTAAAATGTGCGGACTCGCCACCTGTGCTGCAGAAATGTCAGTGATCCTCCCATGTCTACACCTGACATCTACCTCATTTTTAAAAACCGCTGTAGAGACGTGCCGATGGTATATATGGAGAGAATTCACATCCTTCCAACTTGAGCCTGTCCCTTTGGGACGCTCTTCTCTCTCCAAGCCTCTGCTGGGATGTCTTTCAGAAACTTGCCTGGCTGCCCCGTGGCTGTCTCAGGCCCTGCTCCTCCAGTTGGCTGCCTCTTCCATGCTGGCACCATCTTTCCTTAGACACCTCTCCTGAGAATGTTGGGGGCTCTGGCATCTCACTTGAGTTTGCTCCTATCTACCAATTATCTTTTAGGAATTCCTAATAATTTCTATTTAACTAAAGTCATCTCTTTAATTTGAAGTTCTGTTAGGAATTTTTGTAGTTGGTGATTAAATTGGAAAATCTTAGGCTTTTTCCTTCTTGAGTTGGGAAAAAACCTAGTTCTTCCCTCCTGTGAGTTTCTTCCCTATGAGTCTCCTTAGTCTTACTCACACACAACACTTCTGACTCTTCTGGTCACCAAATGTGTGGAGGTTTCCCTGACAACAACAAGCAAGCCTCCAGCACCAGCTGGATGTCCTACGATTTAACTCATCTCTGATGCTATCTACTCAGATGTAGTGTCAGATCTCGTAGGTTAAGGGCTCAGTCCCACAAGACTCCCCTCCCCATCCCCACTTCAGATGCCAGTCACAGGCTCCGGTTATCACCTGCGTTTCTGACCAACTGGCTATTGATCGGAGGTTCCAATGGCCCCCTCCTCAAGTTCAATTAATTTGCTAGAGTGGCTCACAGAACTCAGGGAAACAGTTACTTACAATCACCAGTTTATTAAAGGATACGATAAAGGCTACAGATGAAGAAACACTTAGGCTGAGGTCTGGGAGGGTCCCGAGCGCAGGAGCTTCTGTCCCCGCGGCGCTGGGGTGCATCACCCTCCCGGCGGGAATGTGCTCACCAGCCTGGAAGCTCTCTGAGCACTCTACATCAGGCATTTTATGGAGGCGTCCTCACGTAGGCAGGATCAATTATTACCCCGTTTCCAGCCCCTCTCCCCTCTCTGGAGGATGGGAGGTGGGGCTTCTCATCATGGTTTGGTCTTTCTGGGGACCAGCCCCCTTCCAGGAGCCATCCAGGAGCCCACCTGGAGTCACTTCAGCAGAATAAAGGATGCTCCTGTGCTCTTCTCATTCAGGAATTTACAAGGGTTTAGGAGGCCGGTGTCAGGAACACCGTCAAAGAAAAATATTAGAATAAGAACTGATCCTACTTGTTCTTATCACTTATCACTTAGGAAATTGCAAGGATTTCAAGAGCTCTGTGCCAGGGGTGAGAGACCAATCTATATTTTTCCTACTATCTAACAGTGATATTGCATCTTTTCTGTCAGTTCTAGGACAGGAGAGAAACAGAGCCACATGGGCTCAGTTTACCACCTTGATACAGTCTGCCCACCCCTGGTTTTAGTACTCCTTTTGTAACACAACATTGTGCTTCAAAACATTTGCCTCTCACCACCTCCTCCACCTCAGAGATTGCTTGATTTTCTGCGATACCTAGTACCTGACAGGTGCTCAATAAATATAGGCTCTTTCAGAAAAATGGTAGGAACATTTTTCTCTCGCCCCCATGATTCAGTGCCAACAATGTAACTAGGAAGCTGTTTGCTATCAGGGACTCATTTCAACATAGATGCATTCTCAGAAGGTCCTCGACCTTCTAGAATTTACTAGAAATATTTTGCCCCAATTAAGGATGTAGAAGTCTTTGGCTGAGGGAGGGCGGAATACATCGTAATAGGAAAATAATCTCTTTAAGAATGATGATTTTCTGACCATTATTCACAATAAATATTAAAACTCATCATAAAACAGAGATGTAAAGTACATGGGACTTTTACATGTGAAAGCAAAATTTGAAAGTCTAAAGGAAAAGTCAATATATACCTAAACAAAATAGGACTGAAAGCATTCAGCTTTCGCCAAACACACATAATTGTACAGGAGCTTAAGTCGAGAGCCTCACTGGTTACAAACCTTATTTTTTAATTTTATTGAAGCCAGTAGGTCACTGCCTTTTAAATATCAGTAATTTGCCTGATGATGACTCAATGTGAAAAATAAAGATTTATGCTAGAAGCACTTATGGAGAATATAAAAGCAAACTAAAAAAACAGAATTTATTATAAAATAGAGGAAAATAATATAAAATACCATATAACTAACATTTCTTGAGTGTACTGTGTTGTTTTATTTGCACTATCTTGTTTAATTCTCACAAAAATTCTATAAGTTGGGTATTATTTTCTCTATTTTGCCTATGAGAAAACTGTCTTAGAAAGGAAGTAGGTTAAAATGGTCCGCATTGAAAGAAATATCATAACAAACTACAAATTAAGGATGACAAGCTTGGAAGAACATCCTCGCAACTTCGCGACAAGGGGAAGCCCTCCTTCACACACTCCTGCTCCTCTGATGGCACCATACCGCAGTACCGCCTCCTCCACGCTGTGCTCGCGTCCGTGGAAGACCTGGTCACTGCCCCTCGGTCTTTAAACCTGGCCCATCGTCTTTCCCACTTCACTCCTGTCCTCATTCTGGGACGTAAACATGCTTGTGGACTACTGATCCAACGCTCTGGCCTGTCTGATTCTTCATGGTCTTTTATGCGCTGACCTTTCTTCCATTTCACTTCAACCACACACAGCAGTCACACTTGGGACCTTGGGGTCAGCAGAGCAACCACCTTCAAACTCATGAACACCAACATCCCACTCTGGGAAACCATCTTCCAGCTTTCTGCTCACTTGATCACATACCCCCAGTGATAAATATCCTTCAACCTCAATGAAACCTCTAACTTATTGACCCTACCACTCTCTGGCCTTCCCCTTCCATCTCTGGTCTTCATTTCTCCCCAATCCAATTTGGATGCACCCTAATGGCAATCATTCTAATCTTTGGGCTCTTGATATGTCCTAGAATTTTAGAACCTTCATGCTGTCAATACCAACCTCCTCTCAGCATTTCTCCTCTGTATAATTAACCCCATACTTGCCCACTGCATCCATCTTGAAGCATTTTACATTAGACATTTATGACACTTCAAGATTTCCTCCCATTTTTCTGACCACCCTTTCTATGGATTGCTTTTGGGATTCTCTCTTCCTCTACTCAATCTTTAAATCTGCCATTCCTCAGGGCTCAGACCTGGGCTTTTTTCTCTTCTCTATTTATACTCTTTTCCTAGATGATTGCATCCATCCTCAAGGCATCAAATATCATCTACAGTCATGTGTCACTTAACGACAGGGATATGTTCTGAAAGGTGTGTCATTAGGTGATTTTGTCATTGTGCAAACATTATGGAGAGTGCTTACGCAAACCTAGATGGTATAACCTACTACACGTCTAGGATATACGGTAGTAATCTTATGGGACCACAATCTCACACGCAGTCCGTTGTTAACTGAAACTTCGTTATGCGGCTCATGACCATGTATGGTTATGATCTCAAAGTTTAAATCTACAGCCAGAGTTTCCCGTGCTCCAGGACTACGGGTGTGCATATACAGCTATCCATTTGACATTACCATTATTTCTCACAGTTATCACAAACATAAAATGTCCAAAACTGAACTCTTGATTCCACACCCCACCACTGCTCCCAGACTTCCCCATCTTACTGAGAGACACTGACCTCCACCCAGCTGCTCAAGTCAGAAACCTGAGAGTTATCCCTGACCTGTCCTTCTCTCTCATATATCCCCCCACATCAAATCCATCACCAGTTCTCAACAATTCTACTTCCAGAAAACATCTCAGATATGTTGACTTCTCTCCATTTCCATGCCAATTGTCTAGTCCAATGCATAATTATTATTCACCTGGAAGATATATATATATATACAGCCCCCAGTTCCAGACACAGATCCCTAAAACTCTTGCAACCTCCTGAGTGATAGGGGTGCGAGGAGCATCTTTTGTTCTAATATTCGTTCTTTGACTCCAGTTCCTGACACAGAGCTCCTAAATCCCTATTAGCTTCCTCAATAGCTGGGCTTCTTACACAGAGCTCCTAAATCTCTTGTAGTTTTCTAGGTGATAGGAGTCTCCTTTTTTCTAATGAGGCAATTCTTGGTGGGCTCCTAGATGGAGGCTGCTCACCAGAAAGTGCAAACCACGACTAAAAGCCTGAAACTTTCAACCCCACCCTCCGCCCTCTGGGGAGGGAGAGGGCCTAGAGATCCATCGAGTTAATAATCCACCATGCCTACGTGAGAAGGCCTCCATAAAAGTCCCCAAAGCACAGGTTCAGAGAGCCTCTGGGTTGGTGAACACATGGAGATGTTGGGAGGGCGGCATGCCCAGTGAGGGCATGGAAATTCCTTGCCCCTTGCCATACCTCACCCCATGTATCTCCTCGTCTGTACCCTTTATCATATTCTTTATAATAAGCTGGTAATGTAAGCGTTTCCCCGTGTTGTGTGAGCCGTTACAGCAAATTACTGAGAAGAGGGTTGTGGGAACCCTGAACTTGTAGCCAAGTTGAAACATGGGTAACCTGGGGACCTGCTACTTTTGTTTGGCATCTGAAGTGAGGGCAGTCTTGTGGGATTGAGCCCTTAACCTGCAGGGTCTGCATTAACTCTAGTTAGGGCCAGATCGAGTTAAATTGTAAGACACCCAGTTAGTGTCTGCAGAGTTGCCAAATTGGTTGGTGTGGGAGCCTCCCAACCCCACCCCAGCACATTTACTGTCAGAAGTAGAGTAGAAAAGAAAAACAAGTGTTTTTCCTTTTAATTATAAATCAGATTATGTCACTCATCTGCTTAGAATTTTAGCATGACCAGTAAGGTCCTGCGTGATTAGGCCCCAATTCACACTTACTCTTATCCCAGGCCACTCTCTCCTTTAATCACTGTGTCAGCTATGCCAGCTTTCCTAGCATGTCTTAAATACTCCTTCCTGGCTTGGGGCCTTTGCACATGCTGCCCCCTCGTCTCTAATGCCTCTCATCCTTCATTTGTCAGCTCAAATATAATTTCATCAGAGAAGTCTTCTTGGATTTCCCAAACTGGTCAGATCCTTCTAGTGGTAAACAATGTTGTATCAGCATGTAGAATTATTGACAATTGTACCATAACCTATTTAACGGCAAGGACTCTGTTTCTTGTTCTCCCCTGCGTCACCATTCAGCAGACACTCAATAATTTACTGAATGAATGTATAAGCCACCTTATAATTAGATGTATTTGCTTACTTATTTAGTGCCTGTCTCTGCTCACATTGTTAGTTCACGGGGTCTGGCACCATGAGTATTTTATTCACCACTGTATATCAAAGAAATTGCCACACTATCTGGGACATAATAGAATCTCCGTATTCATTGAGTGAGTAAATGAGTGAATATCCACAATAATAAAAGAACTACATGAAAAGGAGAGAAAACCCAATGGAAAGATAAGCAAAGTACATAAACCAGGCAATTCAAGAAGAAAAGTACAAATGGCTAATAGACATATGAAAATACACTTATTTTCATAATAACAAAAGAAAAAGGAATTTTAAAACATTCTTATTGTATATGATATTGGCAAAGGATTACAAGGTGAATAGCAGTCCATGTGGGTGACAAGTGAGGAAACAGGAATTCCGTGAGGATGCGAACTACCACAACATCTCTGTAGGGTATTTTGTAGTACATATTAAAATTTTAAAGGTACATAATTGTTAACCCAGCAATGTTATTTTCTCCGTGGAATCCTTCAAGAATGCACAACAAATAGATGAAAATATATTTAGTGCAAGATTGTCTATACTATAAATATTCAACAGGAATTAATTGGGTATAAAATTACAATATTGACACAATGGAATATTGTGCAACTACTAACAGAATGAGGTAGATCTATTGACACTGACATGAAAATGTCTAGGGTATATATCATTCAGTTTTAAAAATGCATGTTGCAGAACAGATTGAATTACGTATATAAATAAATACATATATGTGTGTATGTGCCCAACTGTCTACAGTGATTTCCAACAGTAGGATTATAGGGGTGGCATTATGGAGGAATTTCAACCTTTCAATTATCTATTTTTGTGTTCTTACATGTGTATGAGTATACATCACTTTTATAGTCAGAAAAATATAAACTTTTAAAAGACAATGTAAGAACTCCTCAGCTAAAATATGAGGTGAAGACAGTCTTTTAAGAAATGCTTTGATATAAGGGTTCAGGTAGAAGCTAATACATGAGTTGCATGATTTATAAATTCTATAGTGGTGAATTATCCTTCATAATGAGACACACTTATTGGTATAAAACGGCCTTTGCAGTTAATCTTCAAGCCAGAGTACTCTTTGTCCATGAGATTCAAAATACAACTTTCTCCCCAGGAAAATCACTGGGGAGAATCCAACCACTTAATACCACCCATAGCAACAATGATCGCACAGGTGTGTCTCTTGCTGAGGAAAAACAGGATGCCATGAGTCCTGATAGCAATAAATTGTAAAAACGCAGTGGCTTTCTACAGACCAAAGGGTGCCCAAGAGTATCTGTGTGTTCCCACGAGGGATGGACCAATGAGTACCGTATCTAAAAGGCAAGTTGTTGATGTTCCAACATCCTTCCACTCCTTTCTAGCTCTGCCTGGCCCCTAATCCTTGACTTTGTCTCCCAAACCCTCCCCAACACACACACACACTTTTTTCACTTTTTACTCTACTCCAAATTTTTGGACTTATCAACTAGTCTTGCTCTCCCCAGTGTGACCCTTGGAACTCTGTAAGAACTCCTGATTCAGACTCACTGTTTTGACTCTCTCAGTTCTTGATCACTTGAGGAAAATCCTCACTCCTAGTTCCAGAAGCCTAAATCCGGCCACGTCCAGCTTGCCAGAGACCCCCAGGGGCCTGCCCTGTTTCCCCATGGAGTTCAGAGGGAGAAGATAGGCAGCCCTTCAAGAACAAAACCACAGAATCAGAGGAACAACCATGAGTCCCAACGAGCTTGCAAAGTCAATCACTTCTGCGATTCTGTCTACATACATGCATAGTTTTTATATAAAACTATATGAAATAGCCAATATGTGGAGCAAACATAAAATAAATGTAAAATATGACATAAATATAAAATAAAAGTAGTTGTAACAAAACTATCTTCATGACGATAGCACCAGAATTCCCCTTGGTAGAGAACTGTCTTTATTTAATGGGGACAAAATCCTTTATATGCCTCCTTGGGTCAAGAGAAAGAAGATGCTCTGTGTGAAATAAGGAAAGGAATCTGTCGTTTTTGTTCTCAGAAGGAAGGGCAAAAGAGAAGCCAAGAAGATGGCAAAAGATTTGTACTCGGGTGAAAGGCCAGTGAGATTTTCTGGGGACAAAGTGGCTAAAGCACATTTTAAGAATGGTGAGGTCCAGGGGTGGCCTGGTGGAGTGGTGCTTAAGTTTGCACACTTTGCTTCAGCAGGTTCGGATCCCAGGTATGGACCTACACACTACTCATCAAGCCATGCTGTGGCAGCATCCCACATACAAAATAGAGGAAGATTGGCACAGATGTTACCTCGGGGCCAATCTTCCCTGTCAAAAAAAAAAAAAAAAGAATGGTTAGGTCCACTCTTCCACTTGGGCTGTGTTTCTATATTCCACACCCAAGTTAGCAGCCCTTCTCCCTATGCCCCAAAATCTTCAGAAATGTCTTCCCTGCTGACCTTTTTTTAAATAAGTGAGGGTCGCCTGGCATATTTGGTCACAGAACAGAGTTCTACTGCCTATAAATGGAGGCAAAGCTGCAAGCAGGAAAGGAGCAGCCCAGGTGGCGGAAGAGGCCTGAGAACACGAAGTCCACTCTGCCGCCCCTAGTTCAGAGGAGTACTGGAGAGACGGGGTAGACTCCACGGGGCGGGGGGCAGCGGGGGGAGAATCTGAGCCTGCGATCGGATAGGTACGCTGAGCAAGCACACGCCCCAGGCTCCCCGCCAGTCCCCCCAAATGTACACTCTTTCCATCTAGAACAGTCCTGGGGAAAAGGAAGAAAACAAAAAAAAATAAATAGCACAACAGAATAAAGGAATTTTTAAAATAGTAGCTAAATATAAACTAGAATAGAAAGAGACTAAAGCTGTGAAAATAGCCAAATCCAATTAATAAGAGGAAGAAAGGACAATTTTAAGAGAGTGAATTTGAAAGAATATATTAGTAAGAAAATATTCTAATTATATGTAGAAAAAGATACATTCATTTAACCAGAGTATTTAACGGCGTTTTCAAGATAAACAACAGTTTAAGGATTTACGAGTTACTGTGCGAGGTTGTGACAGCGCGTGGATTACTGGATCGGCGCCTCTGCTTCTGTCGGATACGGGGCCCCTGGTGGAAATTCCGGTAGGATGGACCTGGCCACGCATCCCCATGCTTTTAATTCTGATATAAAACAGACTTCAATGATTCTGAGAAAGACCAAAATAAATGTCCACGGCAGGCTAGGTTTCTGGAAATCTGAGCTAGAAGAGAGATGCCTCCACGGCTCCCTCTGTAAAGCATCACTATCTTCTGAGACTTTACCAACCTTCTTCCCAGAACCTCCCAGTTCTCCTGCCAAAGGACCCCCATCTTGGCTTCAAGCGTGTCACACTCTAAGCCAGCGCCTCTCTAATCAGGCCCCCGATGGTGTGAAAGCAGCTGCCCAGCCCTCAGAAAGGCAGCAGGCTCTCGTGGAAACTAAGGCTTCCTTAGGACGCGGCCAGCAGCCTCAAGCAGCTTTAGTGGCAGATGTCCGCCAGAAGTCCTTGAGAAGTTTCAGCTCCCACAGCATTTTCTGGTTTGGGGGTCGGGGGGCAGGGGAGCCAAAATGTGTGGATTTAAACTTGCTGTTCACAGAAAGCATGTAAAGTAGAAAGAGTCTCTTTTGGGTGTCAGTCTGAAGGACTTGAGTCTGCTCCCCGGCAGCTTTCTAGCCGTAGACAAGTCTCTCCGGACCTCACATCCTTCATCTATAAAATGATCAAACTGAATTCGGTGAAATAATCGTGGCGTATACAAGGCCCTGGCTGAGTGCTCCAGACTATAACATTTCATCTCCACCAGGATCCTATGCGGTGTGTACGGCATCACCATTTTCAGATAATTTCTAAAATTCCTACTCAAACTAATATTTTTAGACTCTAGATAATTAGGTTTCATATCCATTTGGATTTTTATTTTTCTGCAGAGTTACTTGAATTTATTTTTTCAAAGGGTTTATTATAGGCATTTCTAAAATGAAGAGAAGTAATTACCCAACGGATACAGGAAATGAGATTGCTAATTTGGATGTTAAAATGGTTTCCGATTACACTGATGAACTCTATTCTTCTGAAATTCACCAGTAATTCATTTCTCTGCCTCTCTCTAACTCTCTAGCCTTGATTCATCTGCACCCTCCACACAGACTAAGTGTCAGATGCATCGTTATGCTGACTTTTGCAGAGACGGCTCAGGATCATTTACACAGAGGACTGCGGCAGTTGCGATGTCCAAGCAGGAGCCTAGGGGACGGTGTTTCTCCCCGTCTCTGCAGTACCACTCAGCACACAGGTTTATGTTGGCCTCTCCCAGCATCTCACATGTGAGTCAAGCGCTGCCGGCTGCGGTCTTTAACGGGGAGTTGGTCATGGCCGGCCTGCTCTGACGCTCCGGAATTTCCAGCAGGTACAAGGTAGGGAATGAGCAGTCAAGTCTAAATTCACTGAGAAAAACCCCAGAGACAAAGCCAACTTTGTTCAAGCTTTTAAAGAAATTTATTTTGAAGCACCTGCAATTTGGAATAATTAGAAGCACTTCGTTTTCGGCATCCTGTCCAGCCCACGTCCAGGAGGAATCCTGGGGACCCTGAGGCCACTTGAGAGGTGAGACAGATTCTGAAAAACTTATTCATGGGAATATCATTCTGTTTCCTACACCAAAGTAGGTTCATCTCCTGGCAGGTTAAATCAGACTCTCCACCAGAAGTAGTTGTCTCACAAAGTAAGCTACATTTGCAGCAAATAGGAAACCACGCAGAATCATTTCCAAAGTTACAGAGTCCCCGAACAAAGGGAAGCAGGGACCTTTTATTTCGGATGGGGAATGAATATTCAAAAGGGAGAGGGGGGTATTCCCTTGCGCGGGCTCAGTTAGAAAACACGCTTCCACATACACTGCAGGTTATAATAATAAGGCCTAAGCTTCAACTGGAGAGACCTTAACATTACAAATAAGGCCAAGGTCATAGGCGTAGCCCTTGTGGTGAGGCTTGGTCTGGTCCAGGGTGGTTGGTGACCGCATCTCCTTAACATAACAGAAGGAAAAAAACAATTTGGAAAAACAGTTAAACTCTTCCAAACCCACCCTTGAGTTCCTTGGGGCAATTAGTCAGTGACAATTCTTGGGAAAAAGCCTTCTAGTCATCTCTAGCTCTGAAAATCCTGGGGAGGTGTATGACCATCTGGCTTCCCAGATGAAGAAATCACAACTTTGT
Source organism: Equus quagga (assembly GCF_021613505.1). Taxonomy (NCBI): domain Eukaryota; kingdom Metazoa; phylum Chordata; class Mammalia; order Perissodactyla; family Equidae; genus Equus; species Equus quagga. The sequence goes on along the minus strand of NC_060280.1, from coordinate 79,046,746 downwards.
CTAAAAGACACTGGGGCAGTTGGGTAGCAGTGAAGAACACCTATCCGTTTGATCCCTGTGATGCAGACCAATGCCTTCTTCATCCAGGGGGAGCTCTGGTCTGGGGAGTCAAGAACGTTGCCTTCCAGCCCCAGTTCTGCCACTTACTAGCTGTGAAATTCGGGGAACATCAATCACCCGTCTCTCTGGCTTTGGTATCTATACCCATAAAACCATTATCGGACAGATTGAAATTCTTTCAGCTGTAGCAAAACTGATTCTATCAAATGCATCACTTGTTCTGTCGTCATGGAGATAGCCCGCAGCTCAGTTAGCCTTACCAACCTGGTAAGGGCAAACGACTTCCCCTGAGGCCGAGATCCCTTCTTCAGAGGTCCAGGTCAGGGAATCTGTGTGGGAAACGAGAATGCAGCTTCTGGGCTTCTGGGCAATGTTGCCTCAGGACACTGTGTGCTAAAAGTGCGGCTCTTCTAAAAGGAGAGGTGTAATTTCAGTAAGCTTGGGGGAGAGATGAATCGCTCCATTCTAAATACTGAATTAATTCAGTGCTCAGTGGCTAAAGTTTGCAAACAAGAGTTGTTTTTAAATCAGTATTCTTTAAATAGGGGTACCTGAAAATTTTTCCAGGGGCTATTCAGACACTGACAGTTTTTAAAAAGTTAATTTTCAGATTCTCAACTTATATTTGTATTCTTTCTGCCTAAGAATATACCTGCCTTCTGTAGCTCACGTTTCTCAGTTCTTCTGTTTCCCCAGCCACCCTTCTCCCACTTTATGATAAACTGCATGCCTCCTACCATCCTGAAGCTTACTTCCAAGGCATGCTTTGCTTCCAAGGTATGGAAACCTCTGGGGCATCACACGCAGAGACAGTTCTAGAAAACATCCCTCCTGAAGGAGAGTCCCCTGACAGGGACACAAAGGAAGTGTCCTTAGAAGATACTGGAGGAAAGGCACTTTACTTCATCCAGGCGACAAGGTCAAAAGACAGCTGTGTGCACCAACGTCAGAATCAGGATTCAGAAGTGGGACGGTTGTCATAGGCGTGCAAGGAAACTTATTTGAGTTCAAAAATGAAGTTGGACTTTTTCTGACGGGAACAGTCTGGTTTGGCTAATTGACCTGAGGCGGCTGTGCCGTGAGGCTGTGCGCTGGCTGCTGTCCACCAGGAGCAAAACTTCAGACCGAACATTTTGACAACAGGCGTTAAAGCACACGAGAAAATAGCCTCCATTTTAAAGTATCGTATTTGTAGAAGTGTGTTGAAATTAATAACACTTCCTCTCTCCCAATCCTTTCCAGAATACATCGCGGTGAGCCAGAAGCCAAGACGAAAGAGGACATGAGTAATCGATTGTCATCCTAATTAGCCTTTCCAGTATATTTCCCCAAAATTAAGAGAAGAACTTTATGACTGGAAAATAAGTGCCTCACAAAGTCAGTCAGCTTCCAACGTGTTGTTTTCCTCAAAAGAACAGCAAGACCTTTTGATTATAGATGACTTATTTTTGCCAGGCAGCTCAGATGGAGTTCGTGACTGAGAGACTCGGCGTCCAGAGCGCTCCGATTCCTGTCTGTGTACTCACAGAGCGAGGCTGCTGCTCACTCACCTCTATAAAGAGGAAAAACAGCAACAGCGTCGGTGCCAGCCCCTGCTCATTGTAACAAAAAATAATAAAGCTATGTAGAATTTAAGTATTTGTTTTAAATATAGGAATAGGGACATCTAACACATTAAATGATCCACTTCCATTAAAATTTTACTGTAATATAAAATACAAAAATGTATGGTAGATTTGGTTTGTTTTGCTCAGTTGAGTACTGCTGCTACTACTAACTAATGATTATTCAGAAGAAATTTTTCTTTTTTGAGGAAGATTGGCCCTGAGCTAAATGCTGCCAATCCTCCTCTTTTTGCTGAGGAAGACTGGCCCTGAGCTAACATCCGTGCCCATCTTCCTCTACTTTATATGTGGGACACCTACCACAGCATGGTGTGCCAAGCAGTGCCATGCCCACAACCAGGATCTGAACCAGCGAACCCCAGGCCACCAAAGCAGAGCATGCGCACTTAACCGCTGCGCCACCGGGCTGGCCCCCAGAAAAAATTTTTTAAGCATTGAGTCTTATGGTCTCAGAAAACTGTAAAAACAGGTTTCAATTTACATACATATTTTTGTTGCAGAGATATATGATAGGATGACAGTAAAAGACTTTCAGGCCAAAAAATATATTAGAATAAAATGATGTTGGGGAAATGCAACAGAAACGCAAGTTGAAGAAGTCGACGGAGTGCGGTAAAATTCCCCACTGTTAGGGAACACTTCGTTCATGTCATCAGGATAAATCTTAAATGTCAACTAAAAAATACGTGTGGGATATCTTAACAGATTAAATATTTAAGAATCGTCTTAAGAGGCATATGAACATAAGTGTTTGAAGATCATTACTCTATTGTTCACCTATTATTGACGTTTCACCAGGCTAAGAATGTAGATACGTTATTCAAACTTTTAAATTCCAGACGGGGCAGCTGGGACCTAGAGAGGTTAAACAACTTGCCTAAGGACACACAGCAATGCAGCAACAGAGGCGGGGCGCATGGGCTACTTTTCAGATGCAGCCCATCTCTCGCCTCAGGGTCTTTGCATGTGCTGTCCCTGTCGCTCTGCCAGACTAACTTCTACTCATCCTTCAGATCACTTCTTAGACTGACTCCTACCACCCCATCCCCATGGGCCCCCAAGCCTGTGTTAAATGTTGTGTGGTTGAGTTCTTACGTCTGGGCTTCTCGTTAACAAATCCGCCAACTACATTGTCATTATGCGTTACTCGTCCTCAGGCCCCTGGACTGTGGGCCTCAGGAGGTGGGAGCTGCTTCCATGCCGCTCACCACCATACTTCTGTGCCTAGTACAGAGCTGGCCACTCGGGGTGCTCAAAATATTTGTGAGATGAATGAACGAACCAATCAACCTATGGGGTTTTTTCAGTTAAAGAGCTCAAGGTCAGAGCCTGAGCCCCTGTGGAGGACAGCTGTCTCAGGACTTGCAGGCCTCATTCCCACGACCCAGAGAGGGCAGGAGCCTGCTGTCTGTGATGGCCTCAGATCGCTGGCAACGCTGCAGTGCCACACGTGATGAAGGGGGGAGCAGAGGCTGTGAAGAAGGCACAGAGACTTTCAGTGCGACAGCTCGCCGGGCTCTCCATCGCATCTGGGTCCTTTCCTCACCTTCCCCAGCAGCCCAGGCCCCTCTCGGCTTTGACCCAGCGGGTCAGGTCCTAGCCCACCCTCCCCCCATCCGTGTGGGGTCCCTTAGTATAGCCTGTGCCACAGCACTGAGCCCCCAGAAGCGGCCCTCAGTGTCCAGGTAGGGGGCACTTGGACTGCCCCGGACCCACAGTAGTGGGTAACCGACATGCTTTCAGGTAAAGCTCCCAACAAGGGTTAAGCCTATTTCCACTAAGACTTTCTGGGCTTAATGCCTAAGGAGAATCAGCAGGAATCTGAAAAAGAAGCTGAAAACTCTAGAATAACTGGAAAAATCAGTATCCTTAATTATTTGCTTTGCTTTTGTTTTCATTACATTTTCATTTAAATAATTAATTTTCCTTCCATGCAGGTGGCTCCTAACTTAAATATCTTCACTCAAGTCACCTAGTCGGTGATTTTAGAACCCAGGTCTCTAGTGTGTAGGTAGCGAGGGCCAGAGACCCTGGAAATGCAATCACATCAGAGAGAAGTGTACTCAGGACTATTAAAATCTACTACAGATGATGTGCTGCTTCCTCGGCCTACTGCAGGGCCTTTGCACATGACAGTCGTCTGTCTTGAATGCTCTTCACAATCCACACCTCTTTCTGGTAAACTCTGTCTTATCTTGGAGAATTCAGCTAAAGCTTATTCTGGCCCCATAGACCAAGTCAGGTCTCATTACCTTCTTTCACAGCAGACTTTGCTTCTTTCTTGCACGTTTCAGAACTGTAGTTAAACCATTAATTGAGTATTTATTCTTTAGGATCTGCCTCTCTCTGTGGAATGTAAATTCCGAGAAGACAGAGACTATCAACTCTACAGGCTGAACACTGCATCTCAAGCGTATTATCCCATCTTGCATATAGGAGATGCTCAATAAATATTTATGGTATAAATGCAACTTACTTCCTTTTCACCTCACCTTTTAAAATATTTTAAAAATCTTATTCTCCCTTTAAGGCCAAAATTAAATGTCATCTCCTCAGGAAAGCCTTTGACGACTATCCAACTGTAATCGTTCTTTCCTCTCTGTTCTCATGGCATGTTATACCTAAGACATAATAGCATCTGGTTGAATCATATGAAATTGCTGTTTTTTAACAGGCCAATGTGGTTGAATATCTGCAGTTTCATGTTATTAAATATAACAGCGCATGTTTTTGTTTCTCTTGCTAATATGTGAATTCCTTGAAAAGAAGAACCATAGTTGTTCATCTCCAGTATCTGAATCATCTAACATAGGGCCCAGCACACAGCAGATGCCTAATAAATGTTGGCTATGAGAATGCCTGAGTGACTAGCTAACCACTCTTCTGGATTCATGCTGATTTCCAAAGTGACCTTTAACCATTGGACTCTCCCAAATTTTGGGCACTCCCTGATGACAAAATGCCTTTATGGACTAAATTCTTTTTTATTTTTTTCTGTTTCCAATTGGACACCTTCACTCAGAGTCAGGGAATTCATTCCCAACTTACGGAAACCACAAGCCATGGAAAGCTGAGGTTATTGCTTGTTGACAGAAATAACATCAAGATGGATGAGGTCAGTCTAATGGCTCAGGTTATGCCTGCCAAGGAGACTGTGAAATTCTGTGAAACACCCCCACCCACCTTCCTCCACCCACCCAGACCGCCAGACCCCTCTGCTGTCCATCTAGCCTTCCGTGGACAGCTGTTCAAAGGGGAGCTGGAATAATTACACGCACTAATGATTTTGCACTGCCTAATTGGTCTTGCCCACCTACCCATGATGACAGTGAGGCGGCGACACCTGTTGCTGGCGCAAGCTCACCACAAGCAGCTTAAATCACAGGAGCGCTGACAGGTGTTGCTGAACTAACACTAGCGTTTCAGTTCCTCAAGAACTTACAACTAGTTGTCAGGCAACTAACCGTGCCCTCAGGCACTTAACGTATTAACCATTCAGTATGGCTTCAAAGCCCCAGGAACCTGTTCCAGTGAGCCTGAACTTTTGGAAAATTTGTTCTTAAAGGTAAGAAATCACATAAAACTTGCGGATAGCTGAGAACCTTCCAGAAATAGAGATCTGAAATCATTCCATGTCTTTGTCACCTCTTCAGGCTGAGAAGAGGTGCAGCTCATAACAGCTCAACCAACAATAGAAAGAAGAGAAGTCTGATTGATCCCCTGGGAACCCGAAGGGGCTCAAGGCATTTAAGTTCAACCCCTCATTTTATGATAATTCACAAAAGTGAAGCCTCACCTAAAGTACACATTGTATGAGTCAGAGGTCAACACCAGAACACCAATCTCCTTATTGTCACTTTATCTCCTTTGCAACTTGGTTGAGCTGTGATGTTTGAACATGAGTCCATTTACATTCTTCCCAGAATTAACTGCAGTCGTCCTGTGCCTTCCTCTGTTCGGGCTGCCATATGAAATGTCACAGACTGGATGGTTTAAACAGCAGACATTTATTTTCTCCTGGTCCTGGAGACTGGAAGTTCTACATCTCTCTTCCTGGCTTGCAGACGACTGCCTTCTCACGGTGTCCTTACCAGCTTAGAGAGAGAGGAAGCTCCCTGGTGCCTCTTCTTTAAAGGGCACTGCTCCAATAGTGAGGGCCCCAACCTCATGACCTAATTACCTCCCAAAGGTCCCACCTCCAAATATCATCACGTGGAAAGTTAAGGCTTCAGCATGAACTTGGTGGGGACACAAACATTCAGTCCATGACAGATTGCATCCCTTGGCCTCTTCAGAAAAAAGCACAATCATGTTTTTGAAAGTAAAGAATTACCTTCTGGGGAGCCATGCTATTACATTTCCAATAAGTTAAATACATTTATAATTGATAATGGTCACAAAATGCTATAACTGATGTATTCTGTCTGTGTTGTCCCAATGTAATTTCATCTTCGGTCTTTGGAATTCGCACTGTGGGGAAGCATCTGTAATCCGAGTGGTAGTTATGTTATGATCTCAGTGTCCACAAAGTTTTCTTCTGAAGCTGTCATTCAGCGTTTCCAGGGAAATTTCAAAGAACGTTGAGTGAATTCCCTTTCTATCCTCCCCTCTACCCATCATCTCACAGTATTAGAGGCCATTCCGGATTCGGTGTGTAATGAGAGTGAATTTCCCTGACTGTCCCCCAGACATAGATACTGAGGTGGACCACTGACTAAGTAGGAGTATATGAGGATGAGAACCACAACCAACTCTTCCCCAGTCAGCCTCACCCATCAGGACCTTGGGCTTTGAGATTATATTTCCACCCACTCCTCCTCAGCCCTGGCAGAATTATACTTCTTTATCATTATTTAAGTTATCATTTAAAATCCTTGAGGGTACGACCTGACTTCTTCATTCCTTTCCCCTCCTTCCTTCCTTTCTTCCTTCTTTCATTCCATCCCTTTCTTATCGCCATCCTTTTACCCCTCCTTTGATTTTGATCCATTGTTGCTGATTCTCATCTTATCTTGTTGATGGACAGCAACCCTTGACAAACCCGTGGACTTGCAAGATGAAAGTTTGGCTCCTGAACTTAGCATGCAAGGCTCAGCTTCTGTCCTCAGGCCCGTCCATGCTCCTGCCCCTCCTCATAATTTGTCCTCCCCACACTAAGCCCTGATGAGAACGGCTATAGAGTCAGAGTCCACGTCAATGGCTATGGACTCAAATTTCTGGTTAGAAGGTGAAGTTGGAGAGGTTAAGGCAAGTTATTTAACCTTTCTAACCTCACTTTCCTCCTCTATAAAACAGGAGATAACAATACCACTCGTGTGTTAAAAGAAGTGCCGTACAGGGGCTCAGGGCACTACCTGGCACACGCTGTGCGCTCTGTAAACACTAGCGATTATTATCGCAGTAAACAGTGAGCGCCTTGAAGTTATGGTCTGTATCTGCTTTGTTGTCACTGTGGGTTAGGGGGCATTTACAGCTTCACTGAGGTAAAATTTACATGCAATAAACTTCACATATTTAAAGTATATCATCTGATGATTTTTGTGATATCCGAAACCATCACCACAATCAAGACAATGAACATATCCACCACTTCCACTTGATCCTTTGGAACTGCCATCCCTACACTCATCTTTAGGCAACCACTGAACTGCTTTCAGACCCCATGATAATTTTGCATTTTCTAGAATTTTATATGAAAGAAATCATGTGGTAAATACTCTTTGTTACTGGCTTCTTATACTCAGCATAATTGTTTGAGATTCTTCTTGTTGTTGTACATGTCAATAGTTCTTCCTTTCTATTGCTAAGTGTGACTCCGTTAGATGGATATACCACAATTTATCAATTCACCTATTAAAGAACACTTTGGGGTGTTTCCATTTAGGAGCTATTAGCAATAAAGATGGAGCCAGCCCTGATGGCCTAGTGGTTAAAGTTCAGCATGCTCCACTTTGGCAGCCCAGGTTTGGTTTCCGGGTGTGGAACCATATCACTCATCTGTCAGTAGCCATGCTGTGACAGTGGCTCACATAGAAGAACTAGAAGGACTTACAACTGGAATATACAACTATGTACTGGGGCTTTGGGGAGAACAAAAAGAGAGAGAGAGGAAGATTGACAACAGGTGTTAGCTCGGGGCAAATCTTTCCCAGCAAAAAAGGAAAAAAAGAAAGGAAGATGCTATAAGCATCCATGTATAAGTTCTTGTGTTGACATATGCTTTCTTTCTCTTAGGTAAATGGATGCTTAAGTCATGTGAGAAGTGAATGTTTAACTTTTTAAGAAATCACCAAACTATTTTCCAAAGTGACTATATTAGTCAGAGTTCTCCAGAAAAACAGAACCAATAGGATACGCACATATAGAGAGATTTATTTTAAGCAGCTGGCTAACGTGATTATGGAGGCTAGCATGTCCAAAATTTTCAGAGTGGGCTGGCAAACTGGGGACCTGAGCAGGAGCCCATGTTGTGGGTCAAGTCTAGAGGCCACTCGCGGGCAGAGCCCCTTCTCACTTGAGAGAGGCCACGTGTGGGCAGAGCCCCTTCTCACTTGAGAGCGGCCATGTGTGGGCAGGGCCCCTTCTCGCTGGAGGGCAGGGCCCCTTCTCGCTGGAGGGAGGTCACCTGCGGGCAGAGCCCTTTCTCGCTGGAGGGAGGTCAGTCTTTTATTCCAGTCAGTTGTCTTAGTCAGCTCAGGCTGCTACAGCAAACATCGTAGACTGGGTGGCTTATAAAAGAAACATTTGTTTCTCACAGCTCTGGAGGGTAGGAATCTGAGATTAGGGTACTAGCATGGTAGGTTCTGGTGAGAACCCTCTTTCTGGCTTGCAGATGACCGTCTTCTTGCTATATCCTTACTTGTGGGAGAGACTAAGCTTTAGTTTCTCTTTTTCTTCTTATGAGGGCACTAATCCTATCACGGGATTGGCTAAACCTAATTACCTCCCAAAGGCTCCCCCTCTTAATACCATCACATTGGGGCTAAGGCCTCAACACACATATGTATTTTGGGGAGGACACAAACATTCTGTCCATAACATCAGGCCTTCAACTGATTGGATAAGGCCCATCCACAGTATGGCAATCTGCTTTACTCAAAATACACCAGTTTAAATGTTAAGTTCATCTAAAAACACACTCACAGAAACAACAAGCATAATGTTTGATCAAATATGTGGGCACTGTGGCCCAGCCAAGTTAACACATGATATTAACCATCACAAGACCACTCCTTATCAGCTGGACACTCATACAAATCTCTTTAAACCATACCTAATGTTCAAATGAAGACAATGACAAGGCCACACTTCCATCTAACATGGTGTAACTATCCTGCATACAACCAAAAATGCACTGACCCTTCCCCAGAAGAGGATGCAAGGTTCTTGGGTGATGTTTACTCTTCTCCTTGACATCCCATAACGTAAATGCTGTGATATAACATTAACAATCCCTAGATGCTAGGCTATAAAGTTAATATATCTTACATTACAGGGTAAGGGGACATACACACACACATTCATAGCAAAATAAGGAAGAAATACTCATGACTCAGTGACTGCAGTCCCCACTGTGAGGTCTGGCCTACAGAGAAGAGCAACCACAGAACTCTTCAAGGATGGGGGCTCCCTCACAAGTTCGTTCCTCACAGTCAGGGTGAAAGGTATGTCTCCTGGCCCCTCCCAGTGTGGGTGAGTAGGTTTTAAATGACGCTCCACTCTAACATTTCTATCTCCCTGAGCCATTGAATCCTCTCCTCTACGCTAAACCTAGGCAAGACTAGCACTTCCAGCTCATTCACTGTGCACCACCTCTTGATCCACGTTTCAGCCAATGAATAAAACAAAGTGTCAGCACTTTTCCTGACTCTTTAAGCTGCAACATCAAATACAGAATGTCAGCTTTGTGAGCCTGATCCAATGGGAATAATTGGATCCAACTTCCACCATTACCCCAGATCCTTAATATCCATTCGCATACATGTTCCACGGACTTTCATCTGTATAAGTTAGAAAACTCACGTAGTGCTTCTGGAGTGTGATGCACTTCCTCATGGGTCACTTTGTACCTCACCTTTAGGGGCCTGCTAGGACTTGAAGCTAGTTATAGGTCCAGAAGCAAAGAGAGCAGATGGGTGTGGGCTCTGAAGACAGCAAGCATGTCTTGCATGGCAACTGCCTTAGGGGGAGGCCATTACAGTTTCCTCAGGCAATGCAGGATTAATCCCCTCAGATGGGGGTATAGAGGCTACAACCACTGGTGGTGAGGTCACTTCCTCTGGGGAGGGGAAGACACTTCCACTGTTGCTAGGGAGACCTCTTCTACAAGTAAAGATTGATCAGAAGTTAGGTGCTCAATGTCCTCAGCTTCATTCACACATCCCATTCCAACTTACAGGATCTTGTTCTTTCCCAATCAATTCCCTCACTTTAACAGAAGATACCCTGAGTTGAATGCTGGGCCACTTGCATTGAGAGAGTGAATTGAGATTGCATTGAGAGAAAGAAAGAGACTTTTTGTAAGGAATTGGCTCCCATGATTATGGATGCTGAGAAGTCCCATGACCTGCAATATGAAGACTGGAGAACAAGGAGAGCCAATGTTGTAAGTTCCAGTCCCTGTCTAAGGCAGGAAAAGAGTGATGTCCCAGCTCATCAGGCAGAGAGAGTGAATTCTTTTTTTTTCCCTTTTAAAGACTGGCACCTGAGTTACAGCTGTTACCAATCTTCTTTTCTTCTTCTTCTTCTTCCTCTCCCCAAAGTACCCCAGTACATAGTTGTATATTCTAGTTGTAGGTCCTTCTGGTTGTGCTATGTGGGACGCTGCCTCAGCATGGCCTGGTGACTGGTGTCATGTCCACGCCCAGGATCCGAACCAGCAAAACCCTGGGCCGCCGAAGCAGAGCGTGCAAACTAAATCACTCGGCCACGGGGCCGGCCCCAAGAGTGAGTTCTCTTTTGCTCAGTCTTTTGTTCTACTCAGGCCTTCAGTGGATTGGATAAAACCCACCCACACTGGGGAGGGCAATCAGATTGATTCAGTCCACCAATTCAAATGTGAATCTCACCCAGGAACCCCCTCACAGACACACCCAGAATAACGTTTTACCACATATCTGAGCACCCTGTGACCCCAGTCAAGTTGACACATAAAATTAACCATCACACCAGGGAAAAGTTGACATTGCAGTTCACGTCTGAAGTCCATCAGGCTGGAGACCAGGGAAAACACAAAGTTGCAGCTCAAGTTAGAAAGTCACAAAGCTGGAGCTCCTGGGAAGAGCCAACCTTGTGGTTCCAGTCCGAAGGCCGTCTGCTGGAAGAATTCTTTCCTGCTCAGGGGAAGCCAAGCGTTGGTTCTAGTCAAGCCTTCAATGGACTGGACGAGGCCCACCCACATTGAGGAGGGTAATCTCTAAATCCACTGATTTAAATGTTAATCTCATCCAAAACACTCTCACAGAAACATTCAGAATAATGTTTAAACAAATATTTTGGAACCATGGCCCAGCCAAGTTGACACATAAAATTAACCATCGGAGTTACTGTATCCTCTGAATTCCCAGCAGGAACTTATGTCAGTTGCAATTGCTCCGTATCTTCACTAACGCTTGGTACGGTCAGTCTTTTGATGCAGCCGTTCTAGCGGACCAGGAAGTTGTATATCATTATGGGTTTACTTTTATTTTCTTTATGTCTAATGACACTGAGCATATTTTCCTGTGCTTATTTACCATCTTTTTTTGTGAAGTTTCTCTTCAATTCTTGTCCATATGCTACTGGGTTCTTTGTTCTATTATTGAGTTGTAAGTGATCTTTACATGTTCTAGACACAATGGATATATGTTTTGCAAATATTTTCTCTCTGTCTATGGCTTGCTTTTTCACATAATGTCAGTTTCAAAGAGCAAAAGTTAATTTTGATGAAGTCCAATTTATTGATTTTTGTTTTAAAAATGCATGGTTTTTATGTTTTATTTAAGAAATCTTTGCTAACTCCAAGGTCAAATGGTTTTTGAGAAGTTTTAAAGTTTTAGCTTCTACATTTAGGTCTCTGACTCATGTTGAGTTAATTTTTATATGTGGTGTGAGGCTGGGATCAAGGATCACTTTCTTTGCCCAGATGATGTATCAGTTCTATTGCTGCCATAACAAAATACTATAAACCTCAACACCATTTATTGTCTCACAGCTTCCATGGGTCAGAGTCTAGGGACAGCTTGGTTTAGCTGACCCAAAATCAAGAAGGAGGCTCAAAGAGAGAAACCGTTTCCATGATCATTGAGATCGTGGGAAAAATTTGGTTCTGTGTAGTTGTAGGACTGGGGTCTGTATTTCCTTGCTGGTTTTTGGGGGCTGTCCTCAACTTCCAGAGGTGACCTGAATGTCCTGGGTTATGGTTGCCTTGAAAGCTAACAAATTCTTATACTTTGCATCTCTCTGATCTCCCATTACTGCCTTCTTCTTCCACCACAAATCTTTGATTCTAACCAGAGAAATTTTCCTGCTTTTAAGAGCTCAAGTGATTAGATTGGGCGCATGTGGATAATCCTAGATAAACAGTCTTTCTTTTCTTTTCTTTTCTTTTTTTTTGTGAGTAAAATTGGTCTTGAGCTAAGATCTGTTGCCAATCTTCCCCTTTTTGCTTGAGGAAGATTGTTGCTGAGCTAACATCTATGCCAATCTTCCTCCATTTTGTATGTGGGACACCACAGCATGGCTTGATGAGTGGTGTGTAGGTCCGTGCCCAGGATCTGAACCCATGAACCCCTGGCTGCCAAAGCAGAGCACATGAACTTAACTGCTCCACCAATGGGCCAATCCCTAAACACCCTTTCTTAAGATTTATAACCTTAATTACATCTACAAAGTCACTTTAACAGCAGTACCTACATCACTGTTTGAATAGTCAGAATATAGAATCTTGGGGAGACATCTTTAGAATTTTGTCTATCACAGATGACCATCTGTTTTAACACCATTTGTTGGAAAGATTAACCTTTCACCATTGAATTACTCTGGCCCCTTTGTCACATAACAATTGACAATATATGTATGGGTCCATTTCTGAACCCTCATTTCTGTTTCATTAATCTAATTTTTCTATCTTTATGCCAATACTACACTATCTTGATTACTTTATAATGAGTCTTGATTTCATAAAGTCTAAGTCCTAAACTTTGATTTTTCTTTTTCAAAGATGTTGTAGCTCTCCTAGGTTTTTGGCATTTTCAAATTTCCCTGTAAATTTTCCATAAAAGTTCCAAATTTCCAAATTAAATTTCATAACTTTTAGAATCAGCTTGTCATTTTCTAAACAAGGCTGCTAGGATTTTCAATGGGATTACATCGAATCTATAGATCAACCTAGGAAGAATTGACTTCTTAAAAAGATTGAATTTTTGATCCATGAACATGAAACATCTCTTCATTTTTTAAGTTTTTCTTTAATTTCCCACAGCAATGTTTTGTAGTTTCGGTGTACAGGTCTTGCACATCTTTTATTATTTTGAAATATTTTGTATTTTTGATAGTATTGTAAATGTGGTTATTTCTTTAATGCCAATGTCTGAGTTTTGCTAGCATATGTATATATAATTGATTTTTACATATTAGCCTTGTGTACAATTTTACTTAACTCACTTATTTGTTCTAGTAGCATTTTGTAAATTCTTGGGACTTTCTATGTATATGATCATGTCATCTGTGATTAAAAAGAAGTTTACTTCTTCCTTAATTTCCAATCTGAATGTCTTTTAAGTCTTTTTCTTGTCTTATTGCAATGGCAAGAACCTCCAGCACAGTGTTGAATAGTGAGATCAGACTGCCTTTCCTTATTGCTGATCTTAGGGAGAAAGCATACAGTCTCTCAGCAATAAGAATTATGTTGGCTGCAGGCTTTTTGTAGATACCCTTTTTAAGATTGAGGAAGTTCCTTCTATTCCTAGTTTATTATTTCTATTTCTAGCTGGGATTTTTTAATCAGGAATGGATGTTGAATTTTTAATATGATTTTCTGTATATTGTTTAGAGATGATCATGTAGATCATATGGTGGTTTTTTCTGCTTGTTAATGTGGTGCATAACATTTCTATTCTTAGAAATAAGAAGGAAAACTATATTGATACACACAACCACTCAAATGAAACTCAGAGACGTTATGCTGAGTGAAAGAAGCCAATCTCAAAAAGTTACAGACTGTATAATTCCATTTATATGATGTTCTAAATGCTTTTAACAGCCTCTGGTAGGACATTCCTCTCTGACATCACCAACAGTAAAAATTTGGTGAAAGTATTTGCCCCCGATTCTTGGTGTTGGGGTTGGAGAGGGGTAGTTTGTTTATGATTTCTTTCTTTTTTTGTTGTTTCTGTTTGTTTTTTATTTTTTGATTTGTATTTTTCTCACTTCTGTATATACCGCATGGCTGGTTCTGTAACGTTTTCAAAATAATCCCACTGCAGAAGCTCCAAGGAGAGTGTGAAAGTGTCACTCCTCTAATGCCCTGGATTCTGGCCCCAGTTTTGCCTTGGTGATAGAGGGTGCCCATTCTACATGTTACTAGCAACTGTGAAGGGAGCATCAGTTGGAGAAAACTTGGTGTCAGAAGATGGAAGGCTGGGCATTACCTCTCTGTGCCACCTAGAAAGCTTAACTCATAGGTAAGGAATGTGGCAGGCTGCCCTCTGAGGAAATGCACTGCCCCAATTTTTCATGCAGATTATTCGATATACTGCATGAGATTTGCTGAGTATGTCTAAGAAAAACATCGACATTTTCCTGGAAGGCATTAAAATTCTCGCATTTGAAATGTAATCATTTGAGAATCTTGAGGGACTCTGATGATGTGTTATAAGACAGGTTACAGCATCCACGGCACAAATAGTAGTAAAAAACCTAACCTGGACTCTGGGAAAGGTTTTATATAAGGACTTTAGTACTGCTGAAACATCATGAAGAGAGCTGGATTGGATTCAAAACAGACTTGGGCAGTGATGTTAGAAGCAGCAGTATAGTTTCTTCAGTGATAGACTTTAGCAAATCTTAATTGCAGCTTGCCAATAAGTATTGCTGAAAGTTTCCTAAAGAATTAAACGCTTGGCTTAATTCTCAGAACTAAAAGAAACAAAAATCTCACACTGAGTCTTATCAGCAACGTGGCTTCATATTCCCATTTTCTCTTCTTCATCCTGACACATGGAGGAGATGGGCTGCTGTCACCACACCAGGTTCATTTTTGCCCACTGCCCGGAAGGCCAAACACTGAGATAACAAGATTGCAGCAGAGAGAGGGTTTAATCACCAGGCAGCCAAGTGAGGAAGCAAGAGCATGAGTCTCAAATCTGCTTCCCCGAAAATGGGGACTCAGGGATATTTATGGGGTAGGGGGTCAGCGTGGTCTGAAATGTGGAGATAGATCTTTGGAGGTGAGGAGAGGTGAGGTAATTAATGATCCGCGCAAGTGTACTCAGACGTCATGTCTCTTCATAGGACACATGTTCACAAAATGGCGGTGTGAGCATGATCTGAGGGTGGGGTTTCTAGCCTCTTGATGTCAAAAGATGGCCTATTGGACATCTGTGCAAGCCCAGTTGACGGGTTGGTGGTCTCAACCACTCTGCAGTGGACAAGGGGTTCTAATTCCTGAAAAGCAGCTCAAACACCCATTACCATGGTGACCCAGGCTCCAGGGAGATGTTCTCTACAGGAGCCTAGTGGGAGTCAGACAGCATGTTGCCTAAACAGCACGGTTAACAATGGGTGGGTTAAACAGCTAAAAGCTATAATCAGTAATTGCAAAAAGGAAAAAAGCCTTTAGTTCCTAGCTACTTAATCATCAATGGCTAACTGTTTGACAGTTTTAAGCCCCCATTCTTTGGTCATTCCTTATTCTTGAGGGATTCAAGGCAACGACCATTCTAGCTACTTCCTGCTGATTTGGGGCATAGATCCAGGTTAGAGAAATGAAACTGTTTAGCACTCATTTGGAAATATTCTGTTGTTCCTGGCTTCAGGCTGACATTTTGCATTATTCGAATTTTGTGCCTTGTCAACAGTTTTGGAACAACATCTAAAGTACGTTTTATAATCAAGTATCAGACAAGAAGGATAAGAAGTATAGACAACCCAAATTTTAACAGTCACTGTAAAATAGACCTAATCCCAGTGGGGCCTCCATCTGATCTCCAGGTGGGGGCAGACATCTCATCAACACCCTATACCCTGATCTTTCAGTTGTCATTGATGGTGGCTATCAGCATGGGCTCTCTGCCTTGGGGTCATCACATTCCTAAGGAACTCAAAAGAACAAAGTTATCAACTTATAGCAGCTGGGAGGGTCCACAGAATCTACAGAGCGTGTCTGGGTTAGTGAATCAGAGATCATTCAAAGTTATCATATGATTTCTTTTGTACAATGTGGCTTCCCTTATGTCAGCCTTGTGTTGAGCCGGTATCACTGCTAGTCAGCAGAGGGGCTTTGAGAATGGGAAACACACAGCCCTAGTGCTACCAGGGGGCTGGAGTGAAGCCTGGAGTGATTTTGGAAGAACTTGTCCCCTGTTTCTGGATCCAAAGACTAATGTCCCCTTCTCACGTGGAAAAGTGAAAAGATGAGAGGCGGGCTGGTGCCTCCTGTGATGGAAGGACAAAGGGACAGAATTGCTGAGGGAGCAAGTTGCATTTACACCAATGGTGAGGCAACAGGACTAAGTTTTCCCTCTGGCTGAAGGAGAAGCACTGAGCTACCAGGGTTCAAGCGAAAGGAGGGCTGCTTGCCAGGGTGAGGTGACCCCCGTGGAAAGGGTGTGTGGGGTGCACTGCCCCCCAGGAGAAAAAGAGTCAGCATTGGGATGTCTGCCACACAGAAGGCACAAATCCCAAGTGTCGACAGCACCAGCCAGGCATGCCCTTGTCACTACCTCCCCTCTTTCCCCTCTCCCCAAACTCAGGTGGTGCCATCAGCAGCAAGAAGTCAGGGAGGGGAAGGTGGAAGCAGGAGAGGAAACAGCCCATGCTGCCTGCCGCAGGTTTTTGCACCAGCTTCCTTTGGGGAAGGAGATAAGCTTTGAACTGGGTAAGAGATTGCATTTTGATTTAAATTAGATGGAAAATGAGACCATGCCTGAAAGTACCTGGGAAAGCAAAGGGGTCTGCCAAGACCTCCTCCAGACTTGGAGATGGGAGATTGGCTAGAGGAGGTTTGATGGGCAGGGATGTAAATACAAAGTCAAGTTACTCCCACTGGAAACCTCGTGCCTTGCTTGCCCACTCCTCGGCCTGAGCAGGATGCGTTAAGGGTGTGCTGAGAAATTCCCTTAGCTCACAGGGCCACTGTGTGGGTCCTGGAGAAGCTGAGCCCCGGGAGGCTAACATACCTGGATCTCTTTGGCCATAAGACAATTATTACTGTCTACATACGCAATGATCAGAACAATGTCGGAAGCTGTGCTTATTGCTCTTTCAGCAAACTATTTACAACTAGCAGCAAGTAATTGGTTGGGATTACCTAAGGAGTGATATTTCCTATCCATGGCCTCAGCAACCTTTGAAGGAGGAAATAAATCCCTCTCTTGTTAACCAAAGTTTTGACCAAGCTACAAAGAATGAGCCTCATATTCTCTAGGTGGAAATGATGTCTATTTCCATCTACTATATGTGGAAAATACAGTATGTGCATAATGTGTTTGATTTTGTAAACTGACGTCAGAATTCCGAAAGATTCCTAAAGTGTCTGGAGGAATGAGTCAAAGCAGGGAATTTGAGGAAGGGGTAGTGCTGAGAAACTGAAGCAGAAGAGAGTCAATCAGTCATTGAGCAAAGGAGCTGTCAATCATTTCAGTTTAGCAAATTGGGTCCCAGCGTATAAGCTCACAAGAAATTAGATCACAGGAAAGGAGAACCCAGTGGGCAGACCTAAAGGAAACTCAAGGTTTGAAATGTAAGACAGGCTGCCTCTAAAGAAAGATGTGGCTATCATAGAGGGCAGACTCAGCCACCGTGTTAGGATGATGGATGGAGATCAGAAGCTTTAGAGAAGGGTAGAACCAGCAGTAATTTATGGCTGGTGTACTTGCTTCAGGCAAACAAAAACTGCACAGAAATAGGTCAAGCAGAGAGGAAAGGATCAAAATCAAAGGTAGACTCTGGAATTGTGGAACACTCCAGGAGAGAGGGAGAGGCTGGCACAAAGCCCAGAGAGACACACAAAGTGTCCCACTCACCTAAGGGACCAGACAGAGTGGGCCTGAGAGGCGGGGTCTGGAGGAGATGAACGGCAGCCCTCAGCTGCAAAAGGGCTTCAGAGAAGGTTCCAGGAGCAATGGAATTCTTACCCAACTTGGCAGCTGGACCAACCCAAATGTGCTCTGGGTTAGAAGTCATTGATTGTGTTTATCCAGGTCATATCAAGGATGACAAGGTAAGGATGAGGTACTTTTTAAGCTCTGGCAATCAATAATTGGTGACTATTATTCTATCTAAGAAATTTGAACTACTTTTGCTCAATTCTTTCTGTATTTATATGTGTGTGTGTTTTCCTTTTGAAAATGTTAATGGAGTTCTTGGCCAAACTTATATTTAAGAAAGGTCAAGAGATTCTACACACTGATATTGATGAGAGGAAAAATCTGGGTGCTCTTAGCACTTAAGAAAAGGAGAGCAATATTCTCAACAGACCTGCCATGCACACAAGGCTGAAATTGGAGTGTGAGGGAAAGCAACTGACTGAAAGTTTATAAAATTGGCCCTAACAGTTTGAAATCTGGAGATAAGCCAAAGTTCTTAAATACAAGAATGGATCAGGCTGTTGGCAGAAATTTAATATCCCCATTTTTTTGCCTGTATTTTTTTAGTTCAACAGTCACTGAAATAATGATAATTAGGACGTACTCTATGCCAAGTGCTCTTCTAAAGCCCTTTAAATGGATTGTCTCCTTAAATCTTCATTTATCCTTCATCATCCTTGAGGGAGGCATTATTTTGACCCCTGTTTTGCAGATGAGGAAACTGAGCCCCAAAGAGGGTGTGTAATTTGCTCACAGGTGACAGCCGTCTGAGTCCAGAGGCTACAACCTCCCGCATGCATGGAAGACCCACAGGAGACTGTCACATGGTGCCGGAGTCCATCGGTTCACGCTCTGCTTGGGGAGTGGGGGTGGAGCCAGGTGGTCTGTAGGCAGTCACATGTGGTATAGAGCATCCAACTGGCAATCGGTATGACTGTACTGTCAGCCTGTGGTTTGGTTGCCATATGGACAACTCCTCTCTGAGGAGGAGAGGGCGGTAACGGGAGGCACGTGTGCTCACAGGGGAAGAGAGCAGGGGTGAGATTTGGAACTGGTGTAGCCTGTAGACTTTTCACCTCCATATGGAATTACAATGGCTAAATTTTTTAAAATTTAAAAAAATTGCAAGGATGAGTTAAAGTACTTGGCTAATATTGCTATGGACCAATGAAGCTAACAAATTGGGACAGATTGCCAAGATAGGAAATATTTTTCATTTTCTTCCTAAAAGAAGTCTAAAATAATGACAGTCTAGTTTATGCATTTCCCAGTTCGAGGAGGGGCTCCAGAAGATGATATAAGGACTGGAGAACTGACCCGGAAGGCAGGAGAACGGGTCTAGGCCTGTCTTAAACAAATAGTTTTAAACTCTCTGCCTCAATTTCCCTCCTGTAAAATAAGCCTGTTGGATGATCTCTAAAGTCCTTTCAATGGTAAAATTCTATGGCTCTCAAACTCTCTAAGTTTGTTGCAAAGAACAAGTAAAATAAGTACTTTTTCAGAAATAGAAATTGAAAACAGGGCCGGCCCCGTGGCTGAGTGGTTAAGTTCGTGTGCTCCGCTTCGGCAGCCCAGGATTCAGATCCTGGGCACGGACATGGCACTGCTGGTTAGGCCATGTTGAGGCGGCATCCCGCATGCCACAGCTGGAAGGACCCACAACTAAATAAAAAAATATGCAGGGGCCGGCTCCGTGGCCGAGTGGTTAAGTTTGCGCGCTCCGCTGCGGTGGCCCAGGGTTCAGATCCTGGGTGCGGACATGGCATCGCTCGTCAGGCCACGTCGAGGAGGCATCCCACATCCCACAACTAGAAGGACCTGCAACTAAGAGATACAACTATGTACGGGGCGGTGGGGGGGGGGGAGGGAGGGGGCGGGGGGGGGAGGTGGTTTGGGGAGATAAAGCAGAAAAAAAAAGAAGATTGGCAACAGTTGTTAGCTCAGGTGCCAATCTTTAAAAAAAAAAAAGAAACAGAAAATGACTTTTCTCGAGTTCACCCTTCCCCTGCCTCTGGGCCCTGTCTCCACGTCTCACCAGCTGCTGCCACCTGCAGAAGCCCAAAGCAGGAACCCGACTTCTCTATTAAAGACGAAGGGAGCAGCACCCCTCGGATGAAGGCAATGAGAAGCTACAAGGTGTTGGTGAGAGACTGTCCACCGAGGAGGGGTTCCCTCCCAGCGCGAGCAGAGAATCTGGAAGAGCATTGGGAGAGTGAGTATTTGAGAAGAAAGGGGTATTTTGGAGGACTATTTGTTAGAAAGCAGATTTCCCTGTGTACATGAAGTTCTTGCCCATGCAGAGTCTATGAATGCTGTGTTCCTGCAAATGACAACTGCAGCCTGCACTTTTCTGCCTCCCATGTTTGTTTCATCGACAGGCCAGTTACCAGATCCGGAAGCCTCAAGATGCTTCCCCATTTCAGTCTCGCTGTCATTTCTACAACCTATTATTCCCTTTTATGAAGCCGAGTTCAGTTTGACCCTGGCTTTACACAAAGTCCTGAAGTTTACAAGACTCTGCTTAGCTTCTTGGGCATAAACGAGGCCCTCTGTTTTTCTCACACGGCAGTCGCTTTTGGGGGCTCCGAGGATTGAATGTTTTGTATCTGCCTTTTCTCTGCAGCTTCTCTATTCCCTGCTGTTATCTTTGGCTCTGTTGCTATGGGTGGGAATATTTTTTTGTCCTTTCTTAATAACTGCTTGGCTGCCAGAGGAGCTCATTTCTCATTGTATCGGTGGAGGATTAGCCGAGATGTTTGGGAGATGTTTCCTGTATTAAGCAGCAGGGGAGAGCTTGCTGGGCCTGTGCCTTCTTTTGACATAGCGTCATACTTTTTTTTCCCTTTCTCCCTTGGAATGTGCTGAGGCCAGTTATTTGCATCCAGAGCAGCAACTCCTCCCTGACACTTTGCAGATCCCTATCCCCTTTCCAGGTGCCCTTGCATAAACACTTCTTGGGGAGGCTGCAGTGGATCGCAGGCAATTATCTCAGGCGATTTCTTGATATTTAGGGCTCAACAGTGGACTGCAGCACCAAGCTCCTTTCCAGGCGTACTCGCCTTTAAACCTATTTCATACTTCAGATTCTTTGACCGTTGACTCACGGGCTTTCTATTGGAGCCACCACCTCATCGACAATTAACTTGAACCGGGTATTCTGTGTTGCCCGAGAGTAATGGAATATCGAGTTTGCAGCTCTGTCTGAAACTCTAGCCTAACTGCTCGTAGGCTTTTTGGATTCTTGTGTTTGCTTGTGACAATCTTCAACAGATTGAGAAAAGCTTTCCAGAAAATTTACCAAAGGAGGACAAAAAGCTATGAAGTTTTTGGTCTTGATTAGATTGATATAAGAATAAATGCTCAAAATCTGACTGGAGGTCATTACTGAAAGTTTGATGGCATTGCAGTGGAAATGACACTGGCTGGTCTCAGAGTGGGAGCATCCGGGTTTGAGGTCTGAGGTCACCACCTCAAAGCTCTGGGAACTTGGTGAGTCACTTCATCTCTCTTTTCCACAATTTTCTCATCTGTAATATGGGGATGATTCTGACTCATAAAGTTGCGGTGGAGGATAGCGTGACCTCGTAAACTATAAACATAAGGTTATTAGAATGAAATGAGAATGTTTCTGAAAACATTTGCAAATTGCAAAGAACAGCACAAGCACAAAGAGCTCTAGAGACTATAGTGATAACCTCATGAAGATTTAAACACACTTCAGAGTGTTAGGAAAACCATTTTCTCCTTTTAGTGGGTATTTATCCTTCCTTTTAAATATGGTCGAATCCGCTTCCTGAATTGGAGGAATCCCCCAGTGTACAAGGAAGATCCCACCACCCACCGGAGAAGTGCAGCGCCAGGTGCTTCCTTCCCCGGCCCAGGGCGTGGAACTAGGACCTAGTGACCCAGGCTGGGCCAGCCAGATGCTCGTGCCCTAGACTTCGCTCTAGAATCCAGCGGTCTGGAGAAGATGCATTCTGGCTGCAGGAGGACAGAGGTGACCCCTACATCTGGTTTCTGGACACTGCACTGGTAGGGGACCCAGAGGTGGTATACATGATTCGCCTGGCTGCTGCAAGCCCTGGGTATTGGTAGTGGCTTCTGTTCTGTGGATCGGTTGGGGTGTCACTCCTGGATGCCTTACTTCCCAGCCAGGTTTTGTAAGCAACTCAGAGATTCCCTAAACTGCCCAATACCCTTTTATATAAAACTTTGTTATGGAAAATTACAAAGGGAAATTTGAAGGGAATAGCATAATGAACACCTGTGTGCCTATCCTCCAGTTCAACAATTAGCAATATTTTGACTATTATTTCACCTATTTCTGCTCTTCCCCTCACTTCCTGTTTCATTTTGTTTTTGGCTGAAGTGTATTTTAAAGTAAATCTAAGATATCATGATTTCACCCATAAATATCTCAATGTGCACTTCTAACTGGTAAGAACTACTCTTCAACAGAACCATATGTCATTTTTCAACCCAAAAAGAATAATAGTGATATTCAGCACATCCTAATATCCATTTCTGCTCAAATAAGCAAGAAATTCTTTGTCTTACTTACAAGACAAATATGCTCTCTGCCTTCATTCTACCATCTCAGCCCCTGAAACAGAAGCTTCACCCTCTGAAGTTACTGAGAAGAGTAACTTCCACTCCTCCCCCTCCTCTCTCACTCAGTGGGGGAGTGACTTCTCTGATGGGTGAATTGGGGATGAGGGACTGCCATGAGCGGCTCAGCCCTCCCAGGCATCTCTCAGGAGGTCTCTGTCCACAGAGCAATTGCATTCTGCCCAGCTCTGTCTTCCACGGGCTGGGCACACATGACCAGGGCCCAGGCCCACCTCGCAGGGTAAGTCTGGAGGTTTGTCTCTTCCTTGGGGAGTGTGAGGAAATGATTCTGGGTAAATAGATCTGCTTTATAAATCCAAACTGTCTCCAAATGACACATCTCAACATGTGGGCTTGGAGCAAAGCTCCAGGAAACCTGGTTTGACAGCTCATCTATGCTTGCTCTAACTTTGTCAGCAATAAAGCTGATATTTTGATCTCCTTTGTTTGATTTCACCATCAGTCTCCAATGTTCCAAATGTAGTGGAGGAGAAGGAAAAGGCAGTATTGTTTATAAGCCATGAACTCTAACATACTCAAGTTAATTCAACAATCGTTACTCTAAACCAAACCCAGTGCTAAGGACCGGTGACACAAAATGAAGAGAAAAACGTCCCTGCCCTATGGAGCCCATTTACTTCAGAGGTGACCGCAGTGAGGCAAAAGCAACTTCATGGGATCCTGGGGGCCCAGATTCTGAGAAGGGCTCACAGACGTGGGGGTATCTGAATGAGTGAGATTTTCTCAGAGAGAACGGGGACACAGAAGACAGAAGAGCTACATACAAAGGCTAAGAAAAGGCAAAAGCACAAAGTGCGGGGACAGGAAGGGGCTCAGCGGTGTCAGGGAACCTGGAGGTGATGGGGGAGAGGCCAGGGCCAGGTGCGGAAGAGGCACGCATGCCCATCTCAGAAACTTGGACCCCACTTTAAAAGCAAGGAGGTGACATGGAAGGTTTATCAACAGAGGTGATTTTTATGAGATCTTTTTAGCAGAAAGTGTGGAGAATGTATTTGCAGAAATGAGACCCAAGCCCAGGGGACACTTTGGAGCCTACTGATTGCATCCAAAGGAATCACAGGCAGACTTGGGCAAAGGGTGCCAGGGCAGATGCGGGAGACGCTCCGGAGGTTTGAGTTCCATCCTACTTGTTCCAAAAGAGAATTTTTATGTAAATATACATAGAGTGTATTCTATGAATACATATGTATTCATCTATGCTGTAGCAAGATGAAAAGAAAATAACAGAAATACACAACAGTGAGAAAATAAGGATAAGATAGGGACATGAAATGGAGCCAGGCATGAGATGAGCACATTGGGCTGGGGGGGGGGGGGGGGGGAGTGTAAATAAAGAGCAGGGTATGACAAGGGATGGAGCACACGTTTGACTCTTGGCTCTCCAGCAGTCAACACCAGCAGGGAAGAATCCTCTACACACATCCCAGTGCTTATGAGATGGAAGTGACCCGGGGTGCAGGGGACGAACAGCTCCTCCAGAACAGAAGGCTGAAGCACTCTCCTGAGAGTCCTCACAAAGAGGAGAGGGCCATGTAAGTGGTAACATCCTCAGCTTATTGTAGACAGTGATTTCAAAGGGATGTTTCTTTCAGTAATCTTTTTCTTTTCTTTTTTTTTAAAGACAATTTGCTTAAGCCAATACTTTCATTCTTTTTTTTTTTTTGTTTAAGGGGTTGTCTTTTAGGGGGGAAAACGGGCCCTGAGATAACATCTGTTACCAATCTTCCACTTTTTTTTTTCCCCCAAAGCCCAGTACATAGTTGTATATCCTGCTTGTAAGTCCTTCTAGTTCTCCTATGTGGGTCACCACCACAGCATGGCTTGGTGAGCAGTGTGTAGGTCTGCACCCGGGATCCGAACCGGCAAACCCCAGGCTGCCAGAGCAGAGCACACAAACTTAACCACTACGTGACCAGGCCAGCCCCTTCTTTCAGTAATCTTTAATACCCAGCCAAAGGCAGTAAACTGAAAATGTGTTTTACAACTGGTTTCTTTCATTTAACATAATGGTTTCCAGGTCATTTGTGCTGTAGCATGTATCAGTTCTTCATTCTTTTTTACTGTCAAATAATATTCTCTTGTGATAAAGAGTATTTGGATTTGCTCTGGTTCCAGCAGTTTCACTGGGGAAATTCAGTCTCTCAGGTAAAGTTTTAATCTTTCAGGTTCCCTCCTCATGGCTTTGTCTCTCCTGAAGTGGTGTCTAGGTGTACAGGGACCCATGACCTCGTGATGCCTGTGGATCAGTCCCAGCAGGTCTCACTCCGGGCCCTGGTTTCTCTGGGTGCTCAGTAGCATTACTTACCTCCCCGAGCACTGGGCACCCAGCTGCTTTCACTGCTGCTGTCTGCCCCTCGTGCATCTGTTCTACTCACTTGACTCAGACAGGGCCTGGAGATGTCCCTATCTGACCAGCCCACCTTGACTCTTGTGGCCACTGCTGACCCCTCAGAGTCTTAGCCACGCCTTCTATCTTTCCACCTTGCTGGCCCAGTATCCCCCATGGCATGCAGAGATACCTGGATGACTCCATGTCACGTAGGAGTGAGGGAAGCTCAGGAGCAATAGCCCATGAAAGCAACTGTGTTGCAGGGCTGTTTTTATTCTGCTGCGTCCTCCCTACACTGGTGAGAGCCACACAGGGAAGCTGTCTCCTCCTGGAGCTCTAAGTGAGGCGTGGGCACAGCCCTCCATTCTTTACATGTCTCCCTCCACTTCTCTACCAACACCACCCTCTCGGGCTGCAGCTCACTAGGGAGAAGTCAGGACACACGGGTCTGACCTCTCTCTCAGGCTCTCTCCCCCCAACTCCTCACTGGACCAGAAGCATTGGGTTTCACTCCTCTTGTGGAAGGAAGGGACTTCCTTTAGGATATGGATCCTGAAACCTCTCCAGCCTTGACCTACAGTAAATTCAATATTTAGCCCCCAAAGGCTGACTCTTGATAAGTTAGTGGTATTTTAAGGAATTTAGAAAAAAAATTTTTCTCTCAATAAAATCCTGCTTTGAAAACTAATCTTACTAGGTTAGCTCAGAATTCCCATCTTGGTAGTCAAATACCAGACATTGACCTCCTTTTCTCCAGTTTCCATTAGAACTCCCCCCTCACCCCCGCTTTAGAGATGGATGCCTGTAGCTGGCTGAGTTGGGGGAAATCATGCATTTGGAAATGTGAAAAAGAAAAGCAAAAATTCTCATTTCTATTGCAAACTTCCCTGGGGAGCAGAGGGGGCCATATCTGAGAAATGGAACCCCCAAGCCTCGTTGTTTAGATGCATGAGAGCAAAAGACCACCTCCAGTCTCTGACTGAGGTGAAGGGTGAAGACCCTAAGCCAGGACAGGAGGTATAAGAAGAGGCTTAGGGGAACACTGGGTCTACGCTGGAGGATGTTGAGGGCGAGGTACTTATTGGACATCTGGGTGGAGGTGCTCAGGTGGCACCTGAGCTCCAGAGAGGATGGGCTGGAGATGAACATTTAGAAGCCAGTGCCACTCAGGTGGTAATCGCTTTGGGGATTAGAGATTCCCCAAGCGGACGGCTGCAGACTACAGTTTGGGCAACGTCAAGGCTTTGGGAGTTGTTTGGAGTTTACACAAAAGCCTCCCAAATTGCTTCATCCTGGTAAGAAGGGTAGTTTAGTAGTGTGAAAATAAATCCCATCTGACATTTCATAAGCCTGCCTTGTACTGCAAACACACGTAAACATGGATTTCAACAATTCCCCATTCAGCTTTTCAGAACTGTACAAATCCCTAAGTTTGAGGTCCTCCACAATATGTTCTCACCTTATTTGTGTGATCCTGTTTCCCACTTCTCCCCAATCCTCACTCTGTGCTCTAGTCATGTAAGAGGACTTTTCTGCAATCCCCAGAAGCCCCGTGTCGATGCCTTTGCTTTTGATATTTCTTCTATACCTTCCACCCCAGACCCTGTCTCCCAAAATCTTGTTCATTAACGAGGCCCTGCTCAGATGTCACTCTTCCATGAATACGTCCCTGACCTTTAAACTTGTGCCAGCATTCGTTAAGAACAGAATACAGTTATGCATCGCATAACATAATACAGTCCTGCGCTGCAAAACATAATACAGTCATGCGCCACAAAACAATGTTTTGGCCAACGATGGATGGCATATATGAGAGGTCCCTTAAGATTAGTACCGTGTAGCCTAGGTGTGTAGTAGGCTGTACCATTTACGTTTGTGTAAGTGCGCTCTATGATGTTCACACAATGACGAAATCACCTAATGGCGCAATTCTCAGAACGCGTCCCTGTCCTTAAGCAACATGTAACTATTTGCGCAAAGCACTGTGCTAGGCACTGAAAAGGACGCCAACGGTTCCCACCTTCTAAAAGATCTAAACCCAGCCATCTGTACAACCTGCCAAGTGTGTTAGGAAGTAGTCTGCATCTCAAAGGCTAGCCCACCCGCCCCCTAAAAAATGTTAAAATTCTGATCCCCAAACCCACTGGCTGAGAATGTCCAGTGTGGAGCTCAGAAACACGCATTTTGAGGGTTACAAGTCCCTCAGTGACCTTTATACTGTGGGTAGAAGATTTGCCTTCCTTCCCTACAGGGTAATTTTTAAGATAAGGTTAAGATCTGTGTGACAGTGTTTCAAAAGTGGTGGGTCATCATTTCAAGGGACTGCAGCAGGTTTGTTTGTTTTTGTTTTTTTTTTTGAGGAAGATTAGCCCTGAGCTAACATCTGCTGCCAGACCTCCTCTTTGTGCTGAGGAAGACTGGCCCTGAGCTAACATCTGTGCCCATCTTCCTCTACTTTATATGTGGGACACCTACCACAGCATGGCTTGCCAAGCGGTGCCATGTCCACACCCGGGATCCGAACCGGTGAACCCAGGGCCACTGAAGCGGAACGTGCAAACTTAACCGCTGTGCCACCAGGCCGGCCCCCTGCAGTAGGTATTTAACCAAAGTGCATTTTTCATTTCTGTTCAGAAATCCTATAGCTTTTGTCCTTGACCTTAAGCTCATCTCTGTCCCACCCTAGAGATGACACATATGATTTTTAGGGGATTCATACTGTCTGTGAGATGGAGAGGCACATGCAAGTGTCAGGTATTACTCATATCTTTACTGTAAACTCCACCCAGGGTTTGAAAGCCTGGTTTTACTCCAGCTCCTTACATCACCACCAACTTTGATTAGGAGCCATAAAAAATAGGAAGCATCTGGAGGTCAAAACCAGAGTGGGCCCCAGACAAGATGGTGAGTTAGTAAGTTTTATGTGTAGCGTTTCCTACCTCTTCCTTTGCTTTCCCCTGCTCTTCATCCCCACCTTGAGGGCCTTTCTAGCCAAGACACCTTTCCTAGTCTGGGGAAGAGCACATGACCTAAATCATACTAGGATGTCAGTGACTTAATAATTAACCTGCTCAGGTTTTTCAAAAGAGGATAGACCATGAGGCAGTGCTTAACCCAAAGAATGAATAACTGGTGGTGGAATTGTAGTCAACAATGACAGGCAAGTGAGGGATATTTTTGGTTGGAGGAATATTCTCTGGTCCCCCTACTATGATGCCACACAGGTGACCTCCCACTACTGCAGGTTTTCCTAGGACCAACCCTGGTAGCTAAGAGCATTAGTCATTCACTCTGGGCACCAGGAGGACATCACCTGATAGGCAAACTGCCAGAACTCATTAAAACCCAGAAAAGAGAAAGACCATGGTACATTTACTATGAGTACATCTCAGGCTGTGGCTAATCCGGGCTTGGGAAACTTTCTGGGCTGGCCCAGCTCCAAGGCCACAGAGCACTGCAGCTAATCCTCCAGGATTCGGATGGTGTCCAGAATTCTCTCCCGTATGGGCTGACCGCCTGATTCTAGGCACAGCTGGCCTCCACCCATATCCTGATGGGACACAGTAGGAGAAAGGTCATGTGGAAAAAGGAGATAGGTTAATAAAATAGAGAGAACTTTTAGCTGATACGCAGGGAAACCTGGGGCCCAGACCCTCCACTGCCGCTGTTAAACTGGGTCACAATAGGCAGATGACTTCCCCAGTGACAGGCTCCATTTCCTCATTGGAAAAGGGAGCGTCTTAGATTAGGAGCCTTAGAATTAAGAGCCATGCCAATTCTGAGAAGTAATTATCCTATGTACCAAAATAAATAACGGAACTTTACACATCCTCCATCATGAAGGGGTATAAGGATTATGTGACCAGAAATCAACATTTATGAGCCTTCTGTGCCTTTGCTACTCAAAGCCTAGTCCCTGGAACCAGCATGGCCCCCTTGGAGCTGGGGCAGAATCCCAGGCTCTACCTACTGAATCAATCTGCGTGTTAACAAGATGTCCAAGTGGTTCAATCGCACGTTAGAGTTTGAGAAGGACCACTTCAATGTGGGCCGCACCTATCTGAGCAACACAGTCCTTCAGGGCTTTTCTTGGTTCCTCATAACCCCAAAATAAGCCCGAACTCCTTAACCAGGTTTGAAGGCCACCACAAGCTGGTCTCTGCCTCCCTGTCCAGCTTTGGCTCTAGGAGTCTCCCTTCACTCTCTCCAATGCAGCCCCGAGAACCTCTTTTGCTATGCTGAGCCACCCACACAACCATCAGATGTGAATTCCCTCTGCCTGGACTATTCACAAACCGTCCCCCTTTGCTAGCTCCTCATTTCTTCCACAAATATTTAGGAGCATTTCATATGTCGGGCACCCTCCTGGAAATAGTCCTCAAGGAGCTTTCATTCCACGCCCTCCAAATTTCAGCTTAGAGTCATCTCCCCAAGGATGGTTCCCCTGACCCCTGGAGAAGGTTAAATCCTTGTTCTCTATACACACTGCCGCCTCACAGACCTTTTTTAACAGACTGTGTTGACTCTAGTTAGTGGGTCAAGCCTTCCTTTCCTGTTTGACTGTAGGCCCATGAGGGCAGGCCTGTGCATCTTGTTTGCTGCTTGCATCCTGCCTCAAATGCCTACCCCACTGATTGGCACAGAGAGGAGCTCCATGAATATTTACAGAATAGAGGGGAAGGTTCCAAAGGCAGGGAGGGGCACGGCTGAGATAAAGAATTAGTGATGAGACAACGGGATTCTGCTGGCTCTCATCACAGATATGAGAGAACAACTTTTATCTTTGACTCTTATTTCTTTGATCTAAACTTCCAAAGAGATTATCTGTGCCCACAGTGTGTACCCTTTGGAGAAAGGAAATCTACATTGGCATTCACAGTAGAATTCCTATCAGCCCAGATCTGACTTGGATCCAGGCCTCACTGTGCCTTCCAACGAGAAAACTGCAGAGACTGTGGGAGTGCAGTCTGGATGGGACTCCCAGCGGGGTCCGGACTGTGTGCTGCTGTCCTCAAGCCCCGGTAGGAGGCGCTGCAGTTTGCTCCCCCGGAGAAAGGGCGTAGAAGACGGTCTCAGGTGTGTGGGGACAGACTACTCCCTGCAGGGCACAGAGGCTAAGACAGGAGCAGATGTGCAAAGATGGAAGTTCAGGGACTTTTAAAATAGAATTTTATGTAGAGATAATAGAAAATAAAGGTTTATACTAAATTGGTGAATTGGGAGAGTCAATAAAAAAATAGAATCTTCCTTTTCTCTCTCCCTTTGTAAGTGGCTATAGTGCAAGGAGCCATGGAAACCTAAGGAAATTCAGACTGGTCATCAGAGACCACAAGAGCTGACTTTCAGAGTCTCTTGACTTTATCGCTTAGTATCCAAAGGTAATTGTCAAATAAGAGGGTTAGTGCTTTGCTCAATGTCCTTCTACTCTCATCTCATCTTTCGTCATGTGTTTCTGAGACAGGTAAGGCAGATGGTGTTGATCCCAGGTTGGCCAGGGAACCATTTAAGCTCCGAGAGCTTAACTGACCTTCCCCAGGTCACACGGATGCTCCCGACTCCCAGCTCGCTGTGTCTTCTGTTGGCCACTCGTGCCACGGCATGAAAACCACAGTGAGGTCAGGCAGATAGCTCTGTGACCTTTGAGCTCTGAGCAAAATCGGTTATGACTGCAGCTGGCATCCACCGCCTGACACAGCCTGACAGTCACACCGAGTCAGGACAGAGGCTGTGCCTCCACTGTGTGTGGGAAACCTGCAGATAAATTCCTTTCTCAATGACAACTTCCCTTAAGTAAACCAGCCAAAAGAAAGCGAACCCAAGTTTCTGCACACTGAATTACTTTGTATTATTTTAGCTGGTGTTAGAGTGCTTGTGAGTCAGAAGCAATTTCAGAAAATACCGCCCATATCAACCAGCTGGAATCCAGGGTCCTGTTCTGCAAGAGCCCTCAGGCGCATGTACATATGTTTGTGTGTGCACACACACTCAAGCTCTCACACGTGCCTACACTCACTTTCGCAGACACTCACATGTAAAACTCAGATACACACGTACCTTTCCACACACGTTCTCACACACAGGAACTCACATGACACACACAGTCACACTCCGACACCCCCATACACACACCGACATTCACACGCACGCTCACATACACACGCTCCCAGAAATACACACGCTCACAGAAATACACACACTCACAGAAATACACACGCTCACAGAAATACACACGCACATGCACCTTCATCTCTTGCCAAGTCTTCCTGATGCTAAATATAAGCAGGGAGTACTCCGCACAAAGGGCACTTGTTGCATGAGAATTAAAACTGGATAACGTCCACTGATTATTTAGATATTTCCAAATATCCGCATGTTTTGCTTTGTGGACGTCACAATGTTTGGCTGCAGCAAGCTTTGCTCTGCAGCTCCGCTCTCTGGGGATATGAGCATCAGTTATTCCTACTCATCCCTTCCCACTGAGGCAGAGCCGTGGGGAAAGTGAGGGCAATGAACTGTCTCCATTGCAAAAGATGTGCCTTAGAAAGCCCATTCGGAGGACCTGGGTACTGAAGGCACTTTGCAAAATGACAACTCCAGTCCCTGCCTGAGGACAAGCCATCTTTGCAGAGAGAGGAGAAGCCAGCAGTCTCCCTGACTCCCACCCCACTTAGCTGCCTTCTTTCTCATAACTTCTCCGCAAAGCTCCTGAAGCCCTTCACACCTTCTGACCTTTCAAAATGGTACATTGCAAGTCACACCAAACTTCCTCAGGGACTTTCAACCCCTACAGAGTCCAGGGAGGCTGGGACACAAGGATGCCTCTCTGTCCGTGGGAACAAGGTTCTCTTCTGTAAAATGGGGTAGAATGCACTACAGTCTTGGCTCTTATACAAAGCCAATATTTATTCTTATCTATTTGCGTTTGTCCAATGTTTGTTATTTAGTTGTGTCTATTTCCTTTTGGCGTCTGTCTGCCTCAGTTTGTCTCGCTCACATTGTAAACACACAGAAGAGAGAGACTTTCTCTGAGCAACAGTAAGTATAAGATTCCTGGAAGTTAAGCCCTTGACTGGTGCTTTGTGATGATGGTGGCAATGATGGAAGACCGTGATAAAGAGCTCCTACGGTGTATATGCATGTAAAGATCATGTCATTTCAGGAGAGGTGGTCATGGATTTGCTTCTGTGCACTTGTCTCCCAATGCTGATTGAAACACAAATATCAAGGGGATGTGTTAGTGTGGACAGCACGAGCGATTTTTCTTATGATGTCTTTTACCGAATTCAGCACTAAGAAGGCTCATGAGCAGAGTGGGGAGAAAAATGAAACCCAATTCTGTTAAAAGATCTCTGTCTTCCAAGCAGACGCCGAGGACTAGAAGCAGATGAAGAGTTATCTGATACTTGATGACAAGAGGTCTCCCCACCGCGGGGTGAGGCTGTGGAGTGAATTACTGAAAGACGGCTCCATTTGGTACTCTTTCACCACTTAGTGCACTCCCTCTCACGCGAACCAATGTGTGGCTATCGTTAAATGTGTGGAGTGAACGAATGACTGAATGAACCCATCGTCCCCTCCCCTGTCACTTGTGGATAGTTTAGTCCTTACCTGCACATGGCTGCCATGTCTTCCTGGTGATAAGTGTCATAAGTAAGTACTATTCCCTCACTTCTGCTACAATCTCCCTGTAATGCTATCTTTGGGAGCATGTGATGGAAATCTCTTTATAAAAGACAGGACTTTCCTTTTCTTTCCCCTCAAACACCATTCCTCGGAATACAGCTTTCTGTCATGGAGAGTTCTAGGGCTCATTCTCATTCCCTCCATGGGAGTCACTGGGGTCTTTATACACACTCTAAAGCCTAGACTATGAGCTCCTTAAGACAGAGACCACCTCCTGTCCACCTCCCACCTCCAGTG